>NW_019384556.1:69784-85347 GCF_000671375.1 Centruroides sculpturatus
TTATAATTCAAAATTTTTCAATAAAAATTGAAAAATATGTACATTTAATTTTATATAAAAAATAAAAACAAATAATACATAAATTAATTATTATATGATCTATGCTTTTATATAAATAATTATAACTTTATAAGAGCTTACAATTATATTTTTGATATAAAAATTTTATATAATAATTAATTATTTTTATTTAAATGACAACTTATGCTTTATTATTCTATATTAAATATTTTGCATACTTCTTATATGCACACTGCATACCTTACTAAGGTTACTTATATAAAATCTTACTTAGTTACAAATAAGGAAATCCGTCTTAACATGGTTGGATTTAAAATATTATCAATCAGATAACTGACCCGACTTACCTGTGACGTAATTAAATAGATCCAGTTCCTTGTTCGGGTTCATCTATAAAAGATGAGAGATTCCAAAAAAGTTTATTTCGAAAGCATCACCATGGAGAAAATTATGTCTGGTTTCATTCTGATTCTTTGTCTTATCAGTTTTGTAAAATGTCAATCATATTTTTCCAGCAGTTGTCCTTCTCCTGCTCCAATAAAAGATTTTAATATCACTGCAGTAAGTATTCAAAATTTATTTTTAATACAATAAAATACTTAAACCATTTTATAAAAATTGACTTAATAAATTTTATAATATAATTTTTAAATTTATTAATTATTATAAAATAAATTTTTCTCTCTCTTCAAATTATTATTTTACAGTTTGTTATTTCTTTAACTCAGTTACTACCTAAGTAATAAAATATCAATATGTAGAAATATATTTTATTAACCAGTAACTCCTGCTCAATCTTTACTGACATTATTCAGACGAAAATATTAGTGATGATCAGTGAGACAAGGCCCCTAAGGAGGTCAGGTTCATGGCTATGCCTTGGTATACTCATGTGTTAATGTGATCCTAAATCTCCTAATTATACAAGTATAAAAGTAATATATTGTTAATATCGGTAAAATGTTAATATAGTATACATAGTAAATGAATATATAAATACATAAATATTTGTTACTACTTATACTATTTTTATTTATTCATTAAGTACTACTTTCTGTTATAAATATATACTTTATACTAATATTAATACTGTTACTCACGTAGTAAATTGAACTAAAATAGTAACAATCAAAAAGTTTATACTTTTTAGTTTAATTATTTGTTAATCATATATATACTCCATCTATATTCGAAACATTCTGGAACTTTAATGAATGGCTAACCACCAAGTTGTTTTCCCTGTCTTGTTATCATGACTTTATTGCAGAAAAATGATTCATTTTATCTCTTTTAACTTGTTATATTATATATATTATATTTGTATGTTTATAAATAATATTAATATCGTATCAATAATAATAATTAAAATACATTATTCTCATTGCTTTATACACGTATATTTGTAATAAACAAAATAAATAAAAATTTATAATTGTTTTAACATTTGAAATGTTTTCTTTAATTTACAATAAAATAAAAAAACTAATAGTTTAAAATAGTATGATTCAGATAAATTTGATTATCATTTAACATCAGGAAATTTGATTTTAACGTTTAAATGTTGATTTACTGTTATTCTTGTATGATTTTCAAGTTAAAGTAAATATATTATTTTTATCTCCTCATTTCATCAGATATCTGATGAGGGAGAGAGATGATGATAATGATCTGACTCAAGTTCAATGTCTGATCAGATCCTTCATTAGACCTTGAACTCGAAACTTCCGCAAAGTTTCAATGTCAGGTCAGGTCAATGACTGGCTCAACATTGACACATCCTGATGAATGGTCCTGAAAGTAATGAGCGGTTATCTTTCCATTACCACACCCATTTTTATGAATTTCAAATATTTGTTAATTATACATATAATTATTTTACGTTTCTATATTAATTTATGACTAGTTTATTTATGGTTAACGAAGTTTTAATTTTGTAAATTATTGTATTTTTAGTTTACAGGAAAATGGTACGAAGTAGAAAGTACTCGATCTATATTCGAAACATTCTGGAATTGCCCAACTACTACAATATCAATTACTGGAGAAGGAACGGAAATCGAAAGAGGAGGATATGTTTCACTGTAAGCTAACATATAATTAAACTTATTTAATATACAAAAAATTATTTTCAAGTATTTTTATTCATTTTTAATATAAAATAGATTTCAGGTGAGATTTAGTTTAGAAGAGAAAAATACTAATGTTATTGAATGTTATTTATTTATTTTTAAGAACTCAACTTCATAGTTTAATTTTTACTTTCCTAGCTGTTATATATACAACAGAAGGGAAAGTATGGCAATCGGTCAAAAAATGGCCCCTACAAGATTTTTACATTTTTGGACTCGATCTTGAAATGTTGAGAAATGGGAAAATAATTGGTTTTTTAATTCTGAACATATGGATGTTAGTGTGTATGGGAGCACGATTTTGTTCTCCCTCTTTGAAGCTTAATAACTCCTGTAGTGTACTTTTCGTCAAAAATTTCTGAAATTTTGCAGGAATGTTTATATATTAGGATTGATGCTATAAAATTTTAGTGCTTAAAAATCAAGGAAAAACATCAAAAGTCTTTATTTTTGTGGTAAAGTCCCGCAGTATCAGAATTTGTTTAAAAAGTGCAGGTTAACTATATTAGGCCACGGTCATCTTCTTTACAAGGAAGAGTTAGTCTTTCTACGGATGATTTTGGATGATATTGTTTATGCTTAGAAGGTGTTGTTCTTGTTTTCCTTTGGAGTTGCTCGAGATCTGTGCGTGTTCAGTGTATAACTCCAAAAGAATAAATGAGTACAAGGATAATCTTCGTATTAATTGCTTTAATAGTATGTTTTGCATTTAGGTGTGTTCTTAGTACTGCATGTAATCTGTTCTGGTATTCGAGTGTTAATATTTGTTTTATCTATGCATGTGCTGTAAATTTAGCCTGTTGGAATCCTAAATATTTGTAAAACTCGCCCTCTTCCATAGATTCGATAATATCTCCACTTTTGATTACAAAGTCTCTTTTCTTCAGAACTCCTTTTTTTAATGTGGAGTGTTTTGCATTTGTCTAGATAAAACTCCATTTGAGTATGTGTGTGTAGTTTGTAAGAGATGATGAAGTTGATTCTGTGTGAATGTGTAAAGTTTGATATTGTCCATGTACATGAAGTGTGATAATGTAAACAGTGTTGTTTTGTTGCGTCTGATATTGTAACCTATATTGCATTTTGTTCAATGTGTTAAAGGATTAAAGGATGTCTGTCTATCTCTTTAATTTTCTCTTTTAGTTTGTAATATCTCTTTTAGTTTTATATGTTGAGCCGTTTCCTTCCATGTCTGTCTCTAATGCAGCTTCCCATTCCTAAACTTCTATTCTGTTAAACCATTTTTTGCTTGGACGACTTCTTTTTATATTTTTTTGTATTCTTTCTTGAATAGTCATTTTACTAATACCGTATATCTCGAGGAGCCTCATATTAAGAGATAAATTTGATAAATATTCATTTTATCTTCTTCTATAGAAGTTAAGGCTTTATGTAGAAACTACAGAAAATATTTTTATTTGAAAAATTATTGTAGTCACATAATTTTATAATTTTTTAAATTAAAATTTTTCCAATTAAAATTTAAAATAAATGAAATAATAACTTTTGAATTTTATATAAAACTTATATATTTGAAGAATTGGGAACAATACACATTATATATAAAGACATAATTATTGGCGTAGCCAGGGAGGGCCCCAATCCTTCGTAATGAAAAGTTAATAAAAATTCTAATAAAAAAAATAATTTAAATGTAAATTTAAATGATTTTTTAATGTAAATTTACCTACTGACTTAGTAAATATATGTTTGTTATAACCTATTATATACTAGTAGCCCGGGACGCCCCCTAGTGGGCGTTGTTTACAAATTTCCATGAAGCACGGTTCCTTTGTCTTTTTTGTTCCTATCAATATGCTGTACAGCTCTGTTAAAGCACAGCCTACAATAAGAACAGCCTAGTCAAATGGGGGAAATCCCATTGTAGTGTTGTGTCCAAACGAAAATATTTTCTCTCGCAAGATGGAGCCACACAACGGACCATAACAACACACACTGATTAAGTTATCCTAGCTACATGCTATCATATATTCGTAAAACAAAACAGTAATTCAAACTTAGGATATNTAATAATTCATATTGTTAATTTAAATAAGAATTAAAATTGGTAATTTGAATGTTTGAAATATGACACACGATAGGGGCGCCTCTAGTGTCGGTTGTCAAACGGTTACGGGACGGACGGACGGAAGGAAGGAAGAACGGACACCTGTTGAATGGGTTATATATATATAGATTTTGATGTTTTTCCTTGATTTTTAAGCACTAAAATTTTATAGCATCAATCCTAATATATGAACATCCCTGCAAAATTTCAGAATTTTTGACGAAAGGAGTTATTAAACGCGAAAATTTATTAAAATGTGTATTGATTCATATTAAATTTAAACTTGGCTTCCCCTTTATGTTAGATTTGGTTACGCTATTAGACACATTTATACATTTAAGATCTATTTATTAATTTCAATTACCGTTAATAGAAAATTTAAATACAGTAGTATTATCAGCTTATAGCTTCTAATTTTACGATTTGTCGTATAATCACTAGAGGCTGTGCGATAAACAATCTAAAAAATAAATAAATATGAAGAATAACTTGTAAATTTCAAATGACTAAAACAACACCTTTTCGCTTACTTTTTAATGCCGATTTTAAATATGTAAGAAAGATAATTGTAAACAATCCATATGGCCTTTGCTGAGTTTGCGACTACAGCATTAGTTGTAACTATTGCCTTCAAATAGTTTATAGTTATTGGAATATTCTTAAATTATCATTGCAGTTTTCACATTGTTTAACAAGCAATTTTCATAAACTTATAATACACATACAGTATATTTAAAACTGTTTTGGTCAAAGAACGTCACCTCCGCGATTGACAAGCATTTCTTACTTCAAATAAACGATACAGAATTTATACAGAGCCCATAAAGAAATGTCGACTCCGCTAGTGTTGTGTTCCGGTTATTTGGAATGGACGTTCAGTAGACTAAACAATTTTTTTAGTATTCAATATTGTACAGATTTTAAATTATATTTTATCCTGAATTTTAATCTTTACAAATACAGAAAATAAAGTAATAAGAATTTATTTTCTTTTTTATTAAATTTTTGATGTACATTAATCTATGAATCTATATAAAATTCTAAAGGACACATAACATAGAATACTTTAATTCGTGAAAGTTTCAAACAATAATACATGTACTACGAAATGGTTTGTTTCTGTCATCTTTTATCATTTAACTTCAATATGAGACAAACCATTCATATTAAAAATGTAAGTATAATAGATTACTTGTAATACACATTTTTCCCCTTATAACTATGGTACGTGTATTAGCTATATAATAAATTATATAGCTATTATAGGCCTATATGATTAAATTCACAAGGTATAAAAAAAGGCTTAAACTGATATATCATATAAATCTTTTATATTTATAATATTTAATTCGAAATGTCGTGACTATCCGTTTTATCCAAGGTAACATCGGTTCACATTACCTAGGATAATCGGGGTTCTACTGTCTGTATTTCAAGATATGCTTAAAAGGCTGCTTTTTTTATTATATATTACTTTTCCAAGATTTTCTTTGTGTTATTGATCCAGGTGATTATTTTAACATTATTCTTAAGATCAACGTGCAGGCCTACTTTTTTATTTCAAAACACCTTTCTGCTCTTCTTTGTTGATTTGACAATCGTAATTTTTCGTAAATTCTGGCAAGTTGAAATTTGTTTTTCTAAAAAGCAGAGCAAGTCTATAATATTTAGATTCACATAACCGCACTCCTTTATTTCCCGAAATATTACATATTTAAATTAGATGATGTTTTTTTTTTTTTTAAACATCATCTAATTTAATGTATATAGTGGTATCTCAGGATACGAAATTAACTCATTCCGAAACTGAGATCGTATCATGAAAATGTCGTAAGGTGAATCATTTTTCCCCAAACGATTACATGCAAAACCAAATAATTCGTTCCAATACGAAAAACACACTCAAATTAAAGCTAAGTAGTACATTAAAAAAATAATAACTATAGTAAGGAAAACACTGAAAAATGCGTTTCGTACTTGTAAATGTATAAATAACCATAATAGAATAATAATTGATTTTTAAAAAATGTAGTTTTATTTGCACTTTACATTTGAGGATAGACGACGGTGGAGGTGTAAACTGATGGCGGAAGAGAGGGAAAAGGGAAATGATACTAAAACTTAACTTATATAACATAATGTAACAATAACATAAAAATAACGTAGATTTTAAAAAAAATTAGTGTTGTTTTATATATTTTTTAAAATTTTTATTCACTGCTTTTTGCTTTCTTTCCTTCACTTCCACCAGCACTTTCACTGGATAGAGGTCGCTTGGTAAAATATCTATCCAAAGAGGTTTGGCTTTGCCTACTTTAATGTTTCTAAAATGACTTTGGCAAATGTCATTACTCCGAGCAGCAATACGGCCAGTGTGAACATTTTCGGGATGTTTCTTTTTAATAAAATCAGTCACTTTCTGATAATACCTCAAGATTTCCTTTATCGAGCGAGATTCTTTTCCGACGAAGCAAACACGCGGACTGAGACCAATGAACAGAAGTGAATAAAAAATGGACTGCGAACTAATGTAACGTCGTGTAGTGAGTTTTTGTTCGTATCGTGGAGCAAAAATATGTTCGAATTTCATGTCGTATCCTGAAAATTTTGTATGCTGGGGCGTTCGAATCCTGAGATACCACTGTAATTTAATGTATAAAGACACATTATGTATGTATTGTCTAATAGAGAAATTTATATTCTTTATTGTAGATGATGTTTTATTTGTAGTAATATAGATAACGTTTTTAATTTTTTTTCGGTTTTTATAGTACTTGTTGTAATAGAGAAAGTAATCAAATCTTTTAAGGATCGCTACTGTATAGGGGAGATCGGGGCAAGATCGGCATGTTAAGCTTTACTTAAATTTTGTGTAATAAATACTGCTGTAAACTGAAAAAAAAGCTTTGCATATTGTCTATTGGAATGTTACCTTACTATAGAATTGGTTAAAATCAGTTTGGAAATAAAAATAATTAAAATAATTACAACTTTACAAGAAGAGAGAAATTGACGAAGTTGCCCCGGGTATTGGGGCAAGATCGGCAACTTCTCTCTTTTTGTAAAGTTGTAATTATTTTAATTATTTTTATTAAAGTTGCCCCTGGTATAGGGGCAACAGTAATGGGGCAAGATAGGCACGTATATAAAATTATGTTATTAACAATGTATAAGTTGGAATTCACTATTAAAACAAAGAAATACAAATCCAACACCCATTTAATATTATTACAACGAAATGCAAGTTCAAAGACATATATACGTGAATAACAAATGCAAACATGTTTTCATTTATCATCTGTTTGATTTTTATCCTTTGCTTCTAATGTGGCTTTATGTTGCCGATCTTACCCCGCTAGTCATGATTTCGAAACATTAAGTACAACCCTGAGAACAGAATGCCAAGCCACGATCTGGCCACGTGAATAAGTTGAAGTTACATCCTTCTAACAGGAAAAGTAACTTTCGTTATCATGCAATTATAACAAAACCTGCCAATTCAATATAAATGGAAAAAATATATTATATGGAATTCAACGAAAATGAAAATTTGCATGATAATTCAACTACGCTTGTTGGAGAACAATAAAAACACTACACTCAACAAGCCACCAATAAAACTCAACTGCCTAACCTATAACCAAAGTCTCCTTTTAATTTGTTTTTTAAAAAAAGCGCTTGACAAACTTGCCCCGCATGCCGAAGTTGCCCCGATCTCCCCTAAACCTGGTTAGCAAATAAATAAATTATACTATATAATGGTATAAAAAATTAGTAAGTTTAATATAATCAAGAGTATCTGACACCTCTAAGGCAAAGATAATTGGGTGCCCCTATATAATGTCTCTATATAAATTATCATACTTACACAGGGGCGGATCTACATAGGGACTAATAGGGCTTAAGCCCTGAACCCCTAAATGTCAAGGGCCCACAAAAATTGAATTATTGTCATAAATTTTTAATACGTTTCATTAACAATGAGTACTTATCGATATAAAGTTTGTCATTCAACACAATTTCATAAACATATTTCAACTCTGATTTTGATGTTATTAAAAACGAATTTTAAAACTTCAATTTAAAGATTTTTAATCTAACAATGGGGCTCCATTGGTCTTCATTAAGCTCTAGACCCCGAAAAACCTAGATTCGCTCCTGTTTTTACACAAACATGGACACACACCAATACATGTGGATATTTTAAAAAACAATACCATTATGAACATTTTGAAAAATTTCTATCAATTAACACTTATGTACAGTACGTTTCTATACATATATGATCATTCCTAATATCTGTATAGGAAGAAGAGTATTAATTTTAAATACAAAAATTATGAAACATTAATTTTTCGGCTTTTACTTCGGCGACGTTTGGAATTAATTCATATACAATTAAAATTAAACAGTATTTTTCTAGAATTAAAAAATCGAAAATATTTAACGATCTATTTTTTCCTTGTATTATTTTCTTTTGTAAGCTGGAGACCCCGTATCTGGCGCTCCTAGGCGATCGCCTAGGTTCGCCTAATGGTAAAATCGGCCTTTTATATACATACATATATATACATACATATATAATAGATAACTAATATGTCTACAATAAATAATTTGTGTTCATTGTTTGCAGGCTTAACAGAAACTTTTACAATAGAATCGTTCGTACTAAACTAAATGCTCCCGATGCTAGAAGACCTGGAAGATTGGAATTTAATTTTCCTGGAAGTAAGTTTATTTTAATGTAGGCTATAAAAATTTATGTTTTCACAAAAAATAATTTAAAAACATTACATGAATTCTGTATACTCAATCAGGGTCAGAAGCCAAGTCATCTATTTTTTCGCAATCCCAATGCATTACTACCCAAGAAATTCGATGAAATTAATAATTTGTAACAAATATTTTTGAAACTTTTTATGTATAGAGCTCGGTCTAAATCTGCTTGTTGATTCCATCTATAGTTGCTCTCGTAATCGATTTATAGCCACAAAACATTTTCTCAAAATTAATATTATATTTGAGTTCACGTCATGAATTCACTTAAGAGTTCATGTCGTAAAGTTTATGTCATCAGAAAATCATTATCATAAACTTCATGATAATAATTTACTGATTCAGGAACATTAGCAAGATAATTATATCAAATATAATAGTGGTTCTCAAAATGTGGTCCAGCTAGTCATTTGTATAAAATGCAATTCAATGTTATTTATCAGAGAAAAGAATATTTTAATGTACTGTGAAATCTCTTACATTTGATTTCTGAATAGACAAAAAAATTTGGTATCCATGTGAAGTGACTTTTACAGGTAAGAAGTGGACACGAAATATACTGTAGGAGGTCCGCACTTCGTCTGTGACTCAGTTTCAGTGTTCCGCGGACCATACTACTGAGAACCGCTAAAAAAATAAAATACAATATAAAATAAAACGAAAATTGCATTTATTGGTCGCACACTCTAAACTTCGGTATTTTCATTTAATAGCTGTGAAATTTAACATTTTATAGATGTGAGATTTTATTATTTATTTAGAATTTTACTTTAATAGGACTCCACATCTTGTTTAAGTAAAATAAAGTCGTAATATCTTCAGATAAAAAGCATATCAGCCATATTATGCTTTGAGTTTCGAAAAAGATAAAACGTTGTATAAACAATAAAAATAAATAAATAATAATAATTGTAATGTGAATGGGAAAGATGCTTCTAAACTTCGAACATGTCAAATGTAGTTTAAAAAATTCTGAAAATTTTACACATTGTGTTTATGCTTCGAGCGCATTTTTTCATTTCACGCGCAGTTCGAACTCCGAAGCAAACTTTTGTCGAATTTTGCGTTCGAACTCTGAAGCGTTCGAAGTTAGAGTCGTTTTAAGTACGAAGTACTACTGTAGATTTAAAATGTATAAATATTATATGTATTATTTTTTTAATTTATTTTTATTTAGTATAATTATTCTGTAGATGTTTTCGAATCAGTAAAATACTATCGTAAGCTCTTAATGTTACATAAGATTACTGAATAACAAAATACACCTCAGAACATCTTTCCGGCAAGATTTTATTGATCGTACAATACAATATTTTATGATCGATGTTTACGTAAGAAAAATTTATATTTACGTCCCAAAAATGCAATATAGTAGAGCATCGATTATCTGACCCCCGATTAACCGTCACATCGGTTAACCGACCGCGTTCTAGTCGGCAAATTCAAATGTCCGCTAGTGATGTGGCGCTACAATATTTGGCTATGTCTTGGCTACTTTAATATTATTTTCGTTAAATTTTTGCGAGTTCTAGATGGCAACATCGACTCGACCATTGAAGGGAAGCCAGTATTTAAAGGAGACTTAATTTTCTAATTATGAGTGGTTGTTTGTCTTGTGAGCAATAAAATAATTTAAAAATAATTTTTAACGATACAATAGCGACGATTATTATTTTTAAAAAAATTGTTAGGCTTAACATCGATGAAAATTCAACGCGAAGTAGGTTAATAGCGATATACTAATATACTAATTACATGGGATATAATAATATACTACATTAATAATGGATTTTTTCATACTTTTCGGTTATCCGACTTTTAATTATCCGACCAACTCCAGTCCCCAATTGAGTCGGATAATCGATGCTCTACTGTATAACATTTTAAACAAAACAATATGTGGGAAAAGTCTACAGTTAGATTTCAAATGCTATCAACGAAACGTTAGAATTAAGTAGGCGTATAGATATTTTGAAGTATTCTTTGAACTTCCAGTGTTCAAAGAATAGAACTGCTTAGCCACTGATGGGTCCCAGAGTCTATTTATAATAAATAAGTTTTAAATAAGACAGCAATTCAGTTTCTTCAATGGTTAACTGACTTTTGATCATATAGGATTGTTTTATTAATAATTTTGTAATGATAATATTAATTTTAATTAATGTAACAGAAGGCATGTGAAAAATAAATAATTTAATAACATTTTAATTAAAATTTATACGTTAAAATTATCAAAAATATCAGCATTTATAAAATTGTTTATTTATTTATTTATTTTAAAAACTAATTTGAATAATAATAAACTATTTTCATTAATTTTATTTTTCTTAATAAATCTTCTTGCAGTTACCCAACCTTTAAAATACGTAATACTAGATACAGATTATGACAATTATGCTTTGGCATGGAGTTGTTACGAATTTGGTCGACTTGGCGGCACACTTGGCCATTTCGGTAATGAGAATATTCGTTAAATTCTTCATTATTTATAATTTTTTTTGTCTAATATTTACTTATTTTACAGAATATATATGGGTGTTGTCAAGACATGTACATACTGATAAGGAAGTAAAACAGAAATTGTATACGGCGTTGGATGATAATGGAATTCGTCGATTTTATATAACCAAAAACAGAATGGATGAGTGTCATAGTAAACCATAATTTGGAAGGATATTTTTATTTTTTAAAACAACAGCTTTTACAAAGAATTCTAATTAACTTAATTCCTCTGTATACGCCTATATTTATTTATTTATTTGTAGTAATTTTAATATAGTTTAGATTTTCTGTCCAATAAAGTTGATTTTTCATGTATAATTTAATTATTTAAATACTGAGTTTTTTATAAGAAAAATGTTTATAATAATATAAAAATGTTGACTAGGTATACGCACTATATTATTTGTTATTAAGGGAAAATCTGGGTTCTCATCCGCTCTGAAACCAGAAGCGCCCACACATTGCGGCATTTAGGACACATGCCATCCCTTTCCATCTGGGATACCCTTTTCCTAATCACCAAAGGATCCCAAATTTCATTATTAACATTATTGACAAACAATAGAAAGTTCACGATTTTTACCTATTCTGCAAATATAAAAGAAACTAATGAACGATATTTATCTATTGTTCCATGCAACTTCATCGTATGTTGATCAACACTTGGTCTTGAAAATCAGGAATGTTCTTTGTTTTTAAGGCCAAGTTAGCTCCAAGTTGCAACGAAAGCCATCTGTGGGAGCGTTGCTTCGACCTTAAATCATAGTTTGCTGCGACTTGCATAATGTATGATGCCCCTTTTTCTATAGTCATGAGGGTGCCCCACAGACAATAGAAAAGACGTTTCGACTTGAATAATGTATGATGGCCACCTTGGCCATCATACATTATGCAAGCCGAAACGTCTGAAACGCAGCATTTACGACAGATTCAAATTGGCTCAGGTAATCGCGAGTAGTTCAGCCTTCTATCTTTCACACATTTTCGCCAAAACTATTACGAATTTGGTAGTGGAAGCTAGTATACTAGTTGATGCGACAAAAGAGGTATTTGATATTGACCAGTATCGTCACCCTGGAGATTTGGCAGTCCGCGCGTATGCACGCACTGCAACTGTCTCTGACTCCATCCATTAGCAACTCGTAGGAAGCTATTTGACTAAGTGAATTGTTTTAAAATTTAAAAAGTAAAGAATATTGTTATTTTTATGTACGTTTCTTTACAGAGCTATATTTAATTATAATTTTCTTTAAAAGTATATTCATACAATTGGAGAATATTTTGTGCCGGGTATGTACTGTACCGTACATCCACCACACATTTTATTTTACCAAGTAAGTTTTTATTGTTTAATTTTTAATTGTAGCCCTTATATCGTGGCTAGCGATTCGGAATGTAATTGTGATATTAAAAATACATTTAGAGAAGTCTGCTATTTTTACTGGCTTATCGAACAAACGATACGAATAGACCCTAGACCACGCATGGCCAACATACGGCCCGCAAGCCAGATCCGACCCGTCTAATGAATTTATTTGGCCCGCGATCAATCTATCAAAAGTAGATATTGAAGTCCGAATAACTCGATGAAAAATTCTGACGCCTATAAAAAAAAAGGTCAACAACTCACTGAGCGTTTAGGGTTAACCCTCCATTACAAATCTCGTAAGTACAGCGTAGAGTGTTGATAAAGCATGATAATGTAAAAAATGTATGTGTAATCCAGTGTTTTTCAACGGGGGTGCCACGGCGCCACGATTGGGGTGTCGCAAAGTTTAGAGCCTTTAGGCATTTTCTTGGAAATTTACTTAAGTGTAGTTCAAGATAACTCATTGTCAGTTCTATTTTGCTACGAGATATCTAGTAAGCAAAGAAACTATGACTAATCGCATGTTAATGTAATGTTCTACGCTACGTGTAGGCACGACTTGTCACGAGTTCGCCCAAACCACATTGCTTGGCCTTCATGTTCCCTGTCCCAGTACCAGGTCAACCACCAAAGAAGAGCGACGTGGACACTTGTGCAGGGCCGGCCATCGGGGGGGTGCGGCGGATGCTGTGCACCGGAGCCCCGCGATTGAGGGGGCCCCCAACATTGTCAAGAATGCACAAGAAAACTCGACAATATTCCTATCGTTGTCAGTATGACGAAAAGTACATTTTATTGTAAACATTATTATTGTAATCTCTGAATTTCGACAATCTTCAAACTAATTCTCGGTGATGCGAATGTTTAGTTTTTGTTATTTGATTCGGGGAACTCCCGAGGATCCCCACGTAAATTGGACGTTTTTTTTAAAAAAAAATCTCAATACCATATAGCCCGCGTTAAGAAATGAAAATAATACTGTGGCTGTCGGCCATATAAAATTATGTGTATACAGGTATTTGCATATAGTCGTAGTTTAAAGTATATACGACTCTGTTCTAATGTATCATATAAACAGAATTGTGCATCATTTAGCACATAGATCACAAGAACAAATTATTTCTGCGTTAGGAGATGAAGTCCTTAACAAAATTAAAGACGATATAAAAGCAGCCACGTACTATAGTATCCAAATGGATTCTACTCCCGATATTTCCCATAAGGAACAAACTTCAATTATTATTAGGTACGTAAATTTTGAAGAGAAAAGATTAATTATAAATGAGTCATTTATAAAGTTTATTGACGCAACTGATGTGACTGAAGAAGGACTATTAAAAACTCTATTGAAAACATTAAGTGAGCTTGATTTAGATATTATGAATTGTAGAGGGCAGAGATATGACAACGGTAGCAACACGAAAGGGAAATATAAAGGTGTACTGTACAATCTAGAATAATTGCTCTAAACCCTCGCGCAATATATGTGCCTTGCCTATCACACTCTTTTAGTTTATTAATTTGTGATGCTGCTTCCAGCAGTATATATTGTAAAAATTTTTGGGGGATATTGCAACGTTTATATTGCTTATTTTCTGCATCTACAGAGAGATGGGAAATTCTACAAAAGCATTTAAACATTACTCTTAAACCATTGTGACACTCGTTGGGAAGCCAAAATAGATTCGGTTAAAGCAGTGTATAGCCTACACAGTTTGAACAAACTTGTAATGCCCTAGAAGAATTTATTTATGTAAGTAACGATAATACAGCGGTATCCGAAGCTAAAAGTCTATTGGATTCAATACAAGAAATGCCATTTATTTTATGCTTAATAGTATGGTTTGCAATGTGTAAAATCAACGCTATCAATATTATTTCAAGCAAAAACAATTATTCTTGAGTCGGCTTTTAATTTAGTCAATAAAATTAAAACTAAAATCCAAAATTTAACACATTTTTAGACGAAGCAAAAGTGCTAGCACGTAATTTGAATATTTCAGAACATTCTCCTGAAAAACGAATACGAAAAAGGAAAAGGTTATACAGAAGATGAAGCTATAGAAAACGCGGTAGAGGAATTTTAGATGTTATTTTTTAACACTAATTGATACTGTTATTGTACAAATAGAAGATAGATTTAAAAGTATACCAAATATTATTTCTGATTTCAAATTAATCACTGATATGAAAACCTTAGAAAAACATGAATTAGAAAAATGTTCCAAAAACTTTGTAAAGTTTCATAACAAAGATGTAGATGAAAACCTAATCCAGGAAATTGGTTTGCTACGGGATTTGATTTTGAATGAAAGGGATGTAAATAACGCACAAGACATATGCAATACATACTAAATAATAATTATAATGAGTTATTTCTAAATGTATTAACTGTGTTAAAACTTTTCTTTGCGTTGCCAGTTACTATAGCAAGTGCTGAGCGCTCTTTCAGCAAATTAAAATTAATAAAGAATTATTTCGATCCAGCATGTGTGCAGAACGCTTAATGCAATTGCTATATTAAGCATTGAAAAAGAAATTGCAAAAATTATAATTTTCCTGAAGTAATTCATGTATTAGCAAGAACAAAATCACGCTTTAAATAAACATGCATTAATATATGTTTGTGTTTGTAATTTTTTTTATTTTACAAAAAATGTAGGACCCAAATAGTTTCTTGCACCCGGGCCCCTTTATA
>NW_019384556.1:85541-118881 GCF_000671375.1 Centruroides sculpturatus
AAGAAAAAAATAATGAAATATTTATTTTATATATGCATCAAAATAGTATAAAAAAACGTAACAAAAATTGTTTATCAATAAAATGATAATATAAAATGATGATATATTTGATAATAAAACTATATTTAAAAAACAATAGCGAGACTATTATTTTACATGTAGGTATTTCGACAAAATTCAATGAACTTAAATTTTGATTTTGAACACGTAGAAACATTTCTGCGTTGCGCGTAATATTCGTTTTCGCAAAAAATTCATCTGTCCCATTAGTCCCCCCTTTTCAGATTCTAGATCCTGGTCAAGGGTGTCACGATTTGTTATTTTTCAATTAGGTGTGAAACTCAATGAAAAAGTTGAAAAACACTGGTGTAATCTCTATCTACAATTCAGTCTCTACGGGGTGACACCACAATGAGATTTCGCACCACCTCAAAATCTTCCTAAGACAGTTTCTAATTCGGCCCGGGGCAAAAACTGTTGGCCACCCCTGCCCTAGACCATCACTGACGTGCAATTAACTGATTGCCCCTGGAAGTCGGTTTCTTACAGACACACAGCTTCCCTATCATCAAATGTCACGGCACGCCACTGCAATCGCATCAAAAAGATTTAGCTGCATTCTGTTTCTTGCCTTCGTTTTCACAGAGAAAATACCCTTTAAACTACAGCATTGCTGATAGGGGTTATCAGACAAATAAGGGCAAAGCTTGCAAGCTCTAAATTCATGACGCTGAAGCACACCAATCCAAAATTGTTCTGTGTCTAAAGGGAGTCCATCTTTCTTAATTCTTCCCAGTTCATGAGAATATTAAACATTACCTTTCCACTCACAAGCCACCGAGTGAATGAAGGTTTTTCAAATGGAAGTGGTGCAGTTCTAGTTTGTTGAAGATCTAGAGAAGTGTTCGTAGCTGCAAATAATTCCTTGAATCATCTCTTCGTAATTCGCTATGACGAAACAAACTTGGTATTTCTGCCAATAAAAATCCAATATTTGATGGGAGTTTGGATATTGAATGATGAATGCATAGTGCCAATGAACGACACACACACGTGACTTGAACACATGAAGCAGATATGTTTTAGTCTTGACCAAACAGAGCTATTCTATCCAGCCATGTTGGATGCATCATCTAATGAAAATCCTACACAATTCGTAAGGTTCTGGCCACATCTCTTGATTTCTCCATCAATCAGATTGAACAGATTTTCACTTGTAACTTCTTGAACTGGAATTAACTCTAGAGATTCAGTTACAATTTCATTTCTCCTATCACTAAGAAATTGTACTAACACACACAAGTGCTTTTGGGTAGAAATGTCAGTCGACTCATCGACGATGACGGCATATTTCTTATTTTTTAAATCGGCAAAAAACTGTGTTTTTAACGCGGGAGAAATCACAGTTTTATCAAGCAAGCACACTTACTTCGGTGCAATTTTATATGTTCCAATATACTTCCATACCCATGTGCTTTCATTATTTCAGTTACATGGGCAGCCCCTCCTGGTGAGGCGCAAACCACGACCGAACTCCCAATGTTCAGGAAACGGAACCGCTTGGCTACTGTTATATAAGCTATAACTGCCGGGGGAAGTAAAATATGTTGAACGAAATCGCATTAAGCGAACTGTCTATATAACGTCTACTACCGACTTTCTCCAAAACTATTATTCTAAAAATGTGGCATGTTGTACTAAAATCAATTCGTAATTGATAAACCGGTTAAAACTAGAACGCGCAAACTGAAACGAGAATTTAGTAAATGCTACGTTTTAATATTTATCTACAATTCTTAAAACTAAAGAATTGCAGATAAATGTAAAATGACTAAATGAAAACTGATAAATAAATATAAATACTATTCAAAATATTTTATGCTCGCAACATTCCTATAATAAATTTCGAGAATAAATTTTTCTTTCCTTATGTAACTTGACATATATTCTGACGCACGGAAGGATATTCTACCATTTCTGAAGGATGTAGATGATTCACACACATTTATTATACTTATAAGAATAGAAAAGTTACTATTTTATTCATAAAATGGAATACAAATGTTTCTATTGTTTCTTTAAATCAACTTTTTCCATAACAGACGTTTTAGGTGGAATCGTTGTTTATCCGTGTAAATGCTGTTCTGTAAGCAAATTCAAGAAAAATATTATGTTCATTTATTCGATATTCATTCAGTTATTATTTTTCACACATTTTTGTCTTGTAATTGATGGCGTGTTCGTCGATGAAAATAGAAGAATTTTTCGATGTGTTTCCAAAAGGAAAATAAGTACTAGTAACAATCTACCTTTTATTCAAAGCATATATTTTATAATTTCCTTTACTGCGAATTTCACTTATCTTTTGCTGAAAAGAAAAAAACTCCATTTAAATCTTAAAATATCAAATATTGAAGAGAAATCGTTAGAGCGTTTTCAAAACTATGTACATATCATGTTTGGCCTATTCTTTTTATTTATTATGATACTACTTACTTGCTTTATTTCATTTTTCTTCGGTAATGAAATCGAAGCTGCTTCTACAAAAATGAGAGGTGTCGTATGTGCTGTTATTTTAAACATTTGCATCATGTACGAGTTAGCTTTACTAACGTGTATAATGATGATAGCATGTATAGGAATTGTAACGATGGAAAAAAGATTTGATACTCTTTCCAAGCAATTATATTTGGCAAGTATTAACAGTAACGAGTATCAGATCAATTATATTGTATCTGAACACGCTGAAACGTCTCAATTCTTAGCTAAAGTCAACAATGCATGTAAAAATGAATTTGTTTTAATATATGGCTTTGCTAGCCTCATAATTTGTATCCTGATATACAATACTGTTTTTAAAATTATAAATCCACAAGGGCAATTGTTAATTGATATAGCAACGATTTTTTCAATTTTCTGTGTGCTTTTTATTACTTCTTTGCTCTCAAATTGTATTAATTCTGTAAGTTGTAATTACTATACATTTTATAATTAATAATTTAATATATTAAAATTATTTGTAATATTATGTCATCTTTAATAAGATTTTTTAACAATTTTTTACCATATTTTGTTATATCTCAAAACATATATATATATATATATATATCGTTTTACAATACTTTCAGATATACGATAATTTTCAAGAAGTTCGAAAGTTTAATATAGGTTCTTCACGTGTAATATATAGAATTAAGGTTAGTTTTTTATATGTTCTTATGCATAAATTTATAGCAGAATGTTCAAAACTGCTTTTCTGATTTAGCTTATATGTTTTATGAAATTTTTTCGAGAAAATGTGATCGGATTCAATTGCGGAGATTTCTTCATTGCAAATAAACAAATTCCCATTCAGGTAACTTTTCTTTAATCTTTATATAATTATTTTTTTATATAAGAGGTTGATTAGAACAAAATATCATTTGTAGAATATTTATTAATTAATGTAAAAGCTTTTCACATTAATTAGAGAGATTTAAAGGTTTTAGAATGTTTAATTTCTATTATTTTAAATGTAAGTATCCAAATTTTATTATTTTATATTGCACTATTGCCGTCTGTTTTATTTCTATTTTCAGATGGCTCAGGCAATCTATAGTGCTTTCAACACTTTAAAGGGAATTCGCGACATTGTGAATGGTACTGTTATAAGCTGCAACGTAACATTCGATGCTTATTTAAAACGCGATTTAAAATTCGAGTCCTAAATTGAATTTTGAATAAAATTAATAAAAATTTTAAGCAATCCGCAAAGACATTATAATTGATTAAAATAATATAAATTTAATTATTTAAAAATTAGTAGTGTAGAAACAATCTGGAAATTGGTTCATTATATGTTCATCTATTTAAAAAATTCACAATAGTCTGAAATTTGTTGATTTTTTAAAAATTTACAAAGTAGACAATCTTTAATATATATATATATATACACATATATGTGAGCACTTGAAACTACTAGCTTTAACTCTAGTGGCCAATGTACCCAAATATAGTCAAACAAAATTCACCGGAGGCCACCGAAACCAAGCCTCCGGTGAATTTTGTTCATTAGTACATGGATTCTGTAGATGGACGAACACTACACGATTTTGTTGCCTAACGTGATCTGTTGGCCGACTTATACACCACAAAATGTGTTTTCCGATAAGAAACTTTTCCAAATGTTTGCAAAACACAAAAATTTGTTGTCACCAACAATCAATCAGCGTACTGTACCTCTCTGATGAAACTAGCGCCAATTTATGAGTAGCAATTAGCGACATCTGTCTTCTTACTTCTTTCATTTCTTTCTTTGTCTTCGATTGACAATGAAGAAAACCGACAGCCGATCCTCGACTGACGCAGCCATTTTTATTTCGGCAATACTGTATCATGTGATTAGTTGCTAAAGGAAAATGTTGTTTGGTGTTCACTCGCTCCACAAACGTTGTCAGGCAACAAATTCGTTAACCAACCACAGTGGGCCAACAAAGTCGTGTAATGCTCGTCCCGCTTACGCTGGCTCTCTACTTAATGGGAGCGCGTTGCCGTCATTTGATAATTCATAGAGCGATGCAATCGCCGTCCTTCGTGCCTACACATTGCGCGAAATGGAAAGCGATTTGTTCGAAGATGTGGGAAAAAAATGGAAGGCTAAAGGTCCAAGACTGAACTTTAGAAAATACATATCAAAACTGCTCACTTTCATTTCAGCAACAATGCAACTGTGCAGGTTCTCAGTGACGTGGAGCAGAATTTCTCGAAATATTAATAACTGAAGTGAATATTTATTTTTGTTTAATACACATCTATTAGATCCTCCTTTAGTTTTCAAAGTATATAATTATTTCCCTTAGAATTAACTACAGTAATACCCCGAACTTACGCGATAGGTGGGACCGAGCGATAACCGCGTAAGTCGGGGTATAATTTCGCAATTTGTGTAAAATCCAAGTCTGTTGTATATAAGCTAATAAATGTTCTCGTTAATTTTATCTCGTCTTTTGATTCGTTCACGGTTACAAGAAATCACCACATAAAATCTCTCAAGTCTCCGTAGATATAACAAACACAGAAATAAATAACACAAAATAAATTGTAGCTATGTGTCGATTCCGCATGACACGTCCGAACATGTAAGCCGACGAGATTTGAAAATCGCGTAACTCCGGGTTCTCGTAAGTCGGGGTAGCGTAAGTTGAGGTATTACTGTAATTAATTTTATAATATTTATCCGATAAGAGCTGTCCCTCACTGCCATTCCTTTGGCGATAATTCAGTTCGTATATATTAGAACAGACAGTCGCTAAAACTTTTTCAGTACTTGCCGACGTCTTGAACTTCTTGTTAATGAGAAACGCCAAATGTTTCGTGTCATGGATTTCTTCTTCGGAAGTGATAAACCCAGTTTTTATCTCCGGTGATGATAGAATACAAAAATTATTTCCCCTAATTTGTATAATGGCGCAGGTGTTCCAAAGACAGACCCATTCTCAGATGATTTTAATCTGCAGAAAGATAACTGGAAACATATTGACTGAAGACTTTGTAGAAACACAAACACTCATGGATAATTTCTCACATAGCTGCATATGAACAGCCGAATTTATCCTTCAGTTTGTTCATTCTTGACTCGGCTATTTGCTCGAGTGAAATTTTAGGCACAAAAATCACACTGCACAGATATTACACAGTTTCCCGCTGTGGATGAATTTCACATGGCAAAGTCCTCTATGTTCATAAAAATCGACGCATGTCCTGTAATCTTCTTTCTAATACTCAGAAATTACTTTAGCCATAGTCAATCGCGCATGCTTCATAGTCGCGCGCATTTGTAAGCAATAATCAATCATGTATTATAAAAAATTTTTTTAAAATATTATATGTATTATTTTGTATGATGTAATTCTTATCTANAATACTTATCTCTCTTTCTTTTGTAAGATATAAGGAGTGAGAAAGGGTCACTAAAACTCTAAATCAATTTATTTCAATAAAACCTATATTAAAAAATATTTCTTGTGTGATTTGTTAATAAAGAAAAGCCAATAGCTTTTAATTTTTTTAAATCCAGACAAAATCAGTAACAGAAAATTTAAGTAAATTGTTAAACATCCTTACATATAGAAAATATTTTCACGTAGATTTCTACTTTCACGGCTGTAATATATAAAAAAAGGGAAGTGTGTGTGTGTGTTTTGAGTGTGAACAGAATTTTTTTCACCACTTTGAAACTTAATAACTCCTGTAGTCTACTTTGTGTCGAAATTTCCCGAAATTCCATGGATTGATTATTCGGAAAATTGATACTGTTAAATTATGGTAGTGAAAGGTCGATAAGATGAAGAGATAAAGAAGGTCGTGTTTATTTCTATTAGAGTGAAAGTTAATTACAATTTTACTTTTTATTAGCATTTATAGTATTATATAAAACCCATCAGTATTCTCAAAATTAATCTTTCTGCCATTTTATAATACTAAAATATATACAAGGTTCTTCAAAATGACGTTTTAAAAATTTGGGAAATTGTAGAGAATGAAATTTTGAACGTTTTGATATAAGGAACCTATAGCCGGAAATTGGAACTTAAGTGTCTACAGCGGTAGGAAGTGCTGACTGCCCTTCACTTTGGTAGATACTCTTCCGTCCATTGACGTCATGTTATTGCTGAGGATGGAAGACTGTAAACACACAACTACAGCCGTCTAACTGAGCCTGTGTACAGGATTTTGTGTACTTAGTGCTAATCGTCCTTCAGGTCACCCCTTGCATCCACTGGCTCTGTGTTGTAAACACACAACTAGTCAACGTGAGTCAATGTACAATTGTCTGCTTGTCGTGCTTCACGTACTGTGGATACGTTCCGGCGTCATGGAAGGTAACTATACATTTGGAGAACTTGCTAATATGCATTTATGTTATGGTGAAGCTCGAGGGAATGCCAGTGCATCATATACCAACCGCATAGAACGTGCAAAGTGCTACAGAAACTTATATCACATTTCCGGCTATAGGTTCCTTACATCAAAACGTTCAAATTTCATCCTCTACAATCCCCAAATTTTAAAACGTCATTCTGATACCGTGTTTCCCCGAAAATAAGACATCCGCAGAAAATAAGACCTAGCACAGATTTTGCTGAATTGCGAAATATAAGACCTCCCCCTGAAAGTAAGACCTAGCGAAGTTTTTTTTTACTCGTAATGGTCATCGACAGATGGTTGAAAGTGGCCGTTGGCTTTTTGAAAGTACAGCCACTTATTGGTCAGCAGACAATTACGTCACACGGCATGATTTGCATAAGACTATGGCTTGGGAATCACAGATTTGCATAACGTTACGGCTGGTGATGGCTAATTGGTCGGCCGGGAATCACGCCATATGACATTTGCTACGGTTCAGTAAGCACTAATTGGTCAGCGAGTCCGATGTTGAACGTATAAAAAGGCGACAGTTCGCCACACCGGATATACGTCACTCTCCTCTAAGTTCGACTTGGGAATTTTTTTGTTCAATAATAAATGTTAATTCTTCTTCCTGGAAAAAATAAGACATTCCCTGAAAATAACACCTAGCGCATTTTTCAGAGTAAAAATTAATATAAGACACTGTCTTATTTTCGGGGAAACACGGTACATCCTGTATAAAAAATTTTTAATAAAATATGATAACAGAGGCAATGTAAATAACATTTGTGTGAGCATTTTTAATTCTTTTTTGACATCAAGTTTCTTGAATTATTTACGAAATACTTAAATCATTGTTTCGTGTATAATTTTGTCTACTATTACGTCAATTTCAGATTAACTGAGATCTACTGTAGGTACTGTACAGTACTTGTATTCCTTCGGCATTTTGCGTTATTGAGTCATGTAAAAGTATATGAAGAATTCATTTTTAACCAATACTAACTGATTTCTTCGAAATATTAATTCTCTTAAATTTTTGTGATAAATTAATACATTTTTCTGTTTTGCTCTGAACAAAATGTCACGATTTTCTGGAAATTCATAAAATTTTCTCAATTCTTTCACATCGCTTCTGGCAGGCATGAAATAATACTAGTGAACTATTATCATTAATGAACTATTTGAGAAAGAAATGAAACCGTAGAAAAAAAAAATGTAAATTTATGAACTATATTCTATTTCGCAAACCTTTGAAATGCATAATTCTAATTAAAACATCAATTTTTTACATACTAAAAGCAACGGTGTATAAAGTAATAATATATGGGAAAATTACAGTGTATAAAATAAATAATGAAATATTAAACTTAAAAAGATTACATTTGAATAATTAAAAGTTTTTAATGATATAAATGTAACTACTTACCTTTTGTTAAATGTTTTTTCAAATTGAAATTGTTTTTTCATAGGAAATACTAATGTATATGTTAAAAACGAGTCCTCTGAAATTACTAATACTGTAAGGTCTCTTTTTATGCGGATGATTTTTATGCGATTTTGAAGTTGTGCGGTTTGTATTTCATCCAAAAATTTCTTGGACAAGCATACATATAGGCTTGTTTAAACATTTTCACTTTGATTCCTGAGCATTTGTGCCCATCACTGGTCTGATAAGCCCTCACTATTATCTGCTTCATGATTGTTGATAATTTAATTAATATAATTATACCAAGGGCTAGAAACAACTTTTATAATAATTTAGTTCGTGTTTATTTGTAAATTTGTTTTATTTTTCATCTTAAAAAGATGAAAAATAATATTGCTTTTGTAAGATATCTGTGACAAAATTATTATTTGTTATGATTATTAAAATGCTAAAAACATTCTAAACTTATTCCAGTTACATTAACCAAATTTGGATAAAGTTTTAAACACAAAATTCAAAATTGAATTAAATTTTAAAATCAATGTGTTATTAATGTAATATTCATGAAGTTAATATTGGTTAAAAGAATAATCAAATTGATTTAATGTTTTCTGACTACAGGTTTGAAACTTACTTGGACTTAAAATTATTTCACTTTTGCATATTACAAAACCAATAAGTTTGATTATGCACTTGTCTGGAAATGTTATAAATATAATTCTTTTAAGGTTTATAAAGAAGAAAAAACATGTTATTTAAAGTTTGGTCTATTTAAGTCTGTTAAAAAAAGTAATCCCTTGCTAGATGTGATTTAAGTAAATTTTTTTCAAATAAGTAATAAGGAAATTGTCATTCTTTAAAATGATTTATAAAAAAATAAAACAAAAACTGCAATAAAATGTTTTTGCATCTTGTGTGCTTTTTGTAAATTCTAGTCTAGTGTATTTACTTTAGCAACTTCATCTTCTAGTTTAAATCAAAGTGAAATTATAAAATTAATTTTACAAATAAAGCTGATTTTTATTACTATGGTTAACTGCACTATTAATAACCTTTATTGTATGATTACCCTTATTGTGTGGTAAGTTTATTTTTCAGTTGTTTCCAGTCTTAATCGAACTTCCTTGGGAGATTTATAATTCAAAAATAACTAAAGCCCTACTTTATTCTTGAATCACTTAATTCTTAAAGAAATTAAGTGATTCAAGAATAAAGGAAATCTTTCATTTGTTTTTTTGAGTTATAGGTTTCATAAATTTTTTAATTAAAATTTGAATTACCTCATGCATTTGAATGAGGTGGAACTGCACCTAACACAAGTTTAAATAGTAGAATATTTTGTATACTTATTTAGTAAATATTGCTTTTTGTTTCCATGTTATATTTATAACTTTATAAAGTATCCAGAAAGTCCTGTCTGTTTCAATTTTGTATACTTAATAATGAAATATTTTATACCTCACTATTTATATGTGATGACATGCTAACATATGTATCCAGTAGATCTATATGTAACTTATTATCACTGCATGTTTATCTTTCTAAAAAATTGTACTGTATTTGTTTTTTGTTAAATATACATGAAACACATTAAAACTGTTGTTCCATAATTAAACAGGAGATAAGTAGTTATTTTAACTTGTATAGCATTTTTTTTGTAGTTGACTCCCATAAAGACCACTTTTGTTTGGAATGGAGCATTAAATGAAACAGAAATAGTCCCTAATTTCTGTTTCAACCTTTCCAGTAGAACAATTCAGTTGTGATTCATCTTCCAAATTACAGCTCATGTTTGCTTATGTACAAAGTGTCATACAATGAAAAGTTATTTATGATCTTAGTTGCTTTATTTACATTAGTACATTAGTCTAGACTTGATTAATTTTATAGAAGAAAACCTCTCAAATAGCCGTACCCACTAAACAGCACAAGTGCCAAAATGACTAA
Organism: Centruroides sculpturatus; assembly: GCF_000671375.1. Classification (NCBI taxonomy): domain Eukaryota; kingdom Metazoa; phylum Arthropoda; class Arachnida; order Scorpiones; family Buthidae; genus Centruroides; species Centruroides sculpturatus. The sequence goes on from NW_019384556.1 coordinate 95,806, forward strand.
ATAAGTATGGAAACAAAAAAACCCCAAAATGCATTTTGGACTATTTTCTAATAGTCTCTTATCAGTTGGTATTTCTAATAGTCTTATCATTTTATTGTTTTGAATCATTATGATTCAAAACAATAAAATGAGATGTTCATTAAATACAGAATTTGAACTTGTATTTAGTGTTTTTTATATTAAAAATTTTTGTTGTAGAATTTCATTTTTACTAAAAATTTGGAAACCTCAGGACATTTGGTATCAATTTAAATATTGTAAGTGTGAAAATTTAAATTTATTATTTAATTACTAGATAGTTCCTCATCATGCTTGATAGAAAACTATGTAGTTTGTTCAAAGCTCTCTTGTTAATGTTACTGTAAACTTCAGAAAGGGTGAAATCAGTGGTGATATTCGAAATATTTAACAAAGAGTTCGCTAACAGAAAATTTTCCTTAACAATTTTTTTTTCGCTCAAGTGGTGCACCAGAAGGCTCTATTTAGTAGTGTTACAGAGTATAATACGTATATTTTAATATATTTTTTAAAAGAATCAAAACCATTGAGAAATGTTACATGTGTTTAACAAGGTTCGGAAAACTTTGAAAATGTTAACAACGGGTTCGGCCGAACCTGTGCGAACCCGCTGAATAATCACCACCAGGTGAAATGTACTTATTCCACTCCCTTCTAGATCAGGGGTTCCCAGCTTATGTTCTGCAGAATTTTAAAGTTCTGTCAATAAAATTTGGGTTTAATCAATAAAATCCATTGAGTCTAGTGATGTATAAATGTGCCAATGCAGATTTGGGTATATTTGTTCTAGTCTCCCATGTAGTCCTCTTAAGACATCCTCTGCATGTGCTAGAGTTACTTATAGCTTTATAAACAGTGAGAACTGATTTTATTGGTAAAGGAACAAACTGAAATCATGATATGTTTGACAAGCTAATTAAAACTATAAAAATGGTAAAACTTAACCTGAGGCTAGAAAATCATTTTAAAAAATAACCATAAAATGTATCCAACATTTAAATAATAGTACAATCATTAAATATGCTTTAATTCATCGATCTCTGCAGCACAAGCCTATTGAATCTAATGACGGGAGTGGCTAATCAGATGCCCGATAGTACTGTACATACTATGATACTAGTGATGGGACACCCATGTCAGATGAGCATCATGTTTCTCCAAGGAGATAATCCCCTGCTGCTGAAACAATGGGGGATTTACCATACCTGTGTGTAGAGGGGAGGTGGCATAAGACAAGGGAATGGGGGAGATAGTAAGATTTATAGTTTTAAGAAAGATTTTCACGCTGTGGGGAAGAAGTCAATATTGTGGAAATTAATAGCAGTGTTATATTTCCACCTGCTCAAGAAGTTTGAGAAAGGGTTGCTTTGAAGAGCTATGTAAGAGTCGTGCCGTGCCAAATTCCACCTCAGGCATCGGAATGGATCGCTATTTTCACTATTTTTAAATTAGTCTTTTTTTTTTTCAACTATTTCGGTGATATTGTTATCTCACTTTTTCTGCAATATTTTTCAATATTTTTTAATACACCACACATTTTTTAATACACCTCACAATATTTTTCAATACACCTCACTTTTCAGTCTTAAGAAATTTTTTATTACTAAACTTCTATAATCAAAGTAAGTTACATTTTTAAAAAAATTGTTCATGTAAAAAGAGCTTGAAGTGTTTCTTCGATTGGTTTTCTGCAAAATGGACAATCGGACATTGCTGCAGCACATTGAACACATACTGCAAGATGACCACAGGGCAAGAATAATACTCTAATTTCTTTATCCATACAAATCTTGCACAGTCTCTGTTCTTTTAGTAAATCTGCAATAAAAGGAAAATTATTATTATATAATAAGGTTTTATAAAATAAGCTAAGAAAGTGTCAGTGTATGTATCAATTATTTCAAAAATAAACTACAGGCATATGCCAATATCACAAAATTTTCACTGTTAGTATCTATAGCAAATATCAGAATTGAATAATTCCAGGTTTTCCAAATTTCTTCAAAGTGAATTTGTGAAATATTCAATAGTCATACTAATAAAAGTAAAAAACAGCAGTAGCATTGTTCCCAGTGTGTTTTCATTTATTTCAGTGGTGTTGTGTATTATATTGCAGTTGTGCAGTTCAGTGATTTTTATCATAATTTCATTGCTATCTTATCGTAATGAACCGTATGTTCATTATAAGATGTTCACTGTATTGTTTCTTTTCATTATTGATCTATTTTTATGTAGTAGTATTTTAATACAAAATATATAGTATCATTACAAAATATTCATTGCTGTCTACTGCATATTAAAGAAACTTCAGTTCATCTACAATTTCTAACATATACAGTAGACCCCCCCTATAACGCAAAGATACATTCCTCGTTATACGAATTTTGCGTTGTAGGAATCCTTAAATACATGAGCCAATCGCAGCCCGACACGTGTGAAATTTATGGACTACAGCTGTTTGAAAGGTTTTCTTCCATAAAATTAATCGATTCTAGACTAATTCAACTCAACATTTCCAAAATACGTATATTTTTTGGAAATAATCCGTATAAACTATGCTATAAACAAAAAATTGTAGGATTACTTACTGAGTGTGCACTGTTCGACATCGCCATTGCTCAAGCTTGTTTTTGTCACGGAACAGCGCAGCAAACCACAACCGCAATTTCTGATGTTATTTTTCTGCGAAAACTTCGTTGAACTTTGGAGACATCATTAATATAAATAATTTTAATTGCCGTTGAATAAGAAATGTTTCTTTCACAAGAAGTCACCGTAAGTCTAATACAGTACTGTTACTGTATTAGACTTACGGTACCTAATTTACATACTGTACAGACAATAGTAAACAACTTACTCGCCTAAACTCTCCGTAGCATGGCGCTAGATGGTGGAAAGTATATATATAATTATAAAGTTACAATAAATTAAGTTAATATATAATTATATATAAATTAGGTACTGTACATATAATTTATATATAATACTGTACAGACAATAGTTAAACTCAATTTACCCGCCTAAATTGTCCGTAGCATGGCACTGGACAGCGAAAAGTAGTTCGGCTGCTTGTCTACGATGACGTTTTACCACGTTTTACGCGTCCCTTTTAGCGTCTTTATACGAATACTGTCGCAATTTTTTCGCCGCATTATAGGAATCTACGTTATAGGAACCCACGTTATAGGGTGTCTATTGTATACTAAAACTTATTTGTTATATTGTTTACAAATACATCCCTTTATGATCTCATTAAGCATTTGTTAATAAGTTAGTTGAAATTTGAAATATTTAATATGCTAAAATCATGGATTGCTTGGTAAATAGATTTTTTAGTGTTTTAATAACAGGGGAAAGTTGGTGTTATTTGTAAGGATGCACTGATAAGCAAAACGACCGATTAATCAGTCACACATTATCGGCCGATGCCGATTAATCGGTCGATTAGTGTCAATAATTTATTGTGTTAATAGTTAATTATATTATGATTGTTATTGCATGAAATTTTATATTCTTAATACAAATATAAAATTTCATACGATAAAAATAAATTTATAACAATTTGTTATAAAAATAATTTTCAGTATGAAGTTATTTTTTTCAGATTCATGTATTAAATTAAAATGATAAATTATTACTTTGATAAACTTTTTAATTTTAATTAATGTCCAAACCCAAACCCCTCGTGGCTTCCAGTATTGCTTGGAAACTTTTTAAGAAAGATAAAAACGAAAAGTTTTCAAAGTGCAATTTATGCTTGTCTTCTATTTTGAGACATGAAAGAAATGCTTAAACTGTCATCACCATAAACATGATAAATCGTCTGGAAAAATGTCATCATGAAATGAAAAGAGAAAGTTCTGAAACGAAAGAAGCTGAATGTTCATTAGTAACAACAAAAACTCATATCCAAAGACAAGCTACTTTAACTCAATTAATGGAGAAGAAAACATTGTGGAATTTCAATGATATATCAACGAAATAAAAAGATGGACAATCGATATATCAGATGATGTTTATAATTGAAAATGTCAAGAAGATTTAAATTCTGAAGCTCCTACTTCTGGAGACGATCAAGATGGAGGATAACCTCTGAGTTTTCTAATTTATCTGATGAATTAGCTTCTGGTAAACGAAAGAATGAATAAGAGCATGTTTTTAAGAAGTAACAAAAAACGAAACAAACAAACAAACGTTTCTATCAAGAATTAGAAAAATATTTACATTTGCCTCTTATACAAAGACACAGAGACTCATTTTTTGTGATGGAAAAGTTCAAAAGAATATTTTTCTAATTTGAGAAAAATAGCTATAAAAGATATAAGTCCCCCAGCATCTTCCATTGAAAGTGAAAGAATTTTCAGAGCTGGAGGTAACATTTAAGAGCCGTGAAGATGGCAGAATTCTCATATTTTTGTATTACAATTTAAGAGTTTAAAGTTTGAATATTAAACTTAAAATTTAAATATTACAGTAGACCCCCCTATAACGCTTAGATACGTTCCACGCTAACCGAAAATTACGTTGTAGGAGTGAGCCAAGTTCAAAAGAATTTTTTCCTAATTTTAGCAAAATAGCTATAAAATATCTAAGTCCCCCAGCATCTTCCATTGAAAGTGAAAGAACTTTCAGAGTTGAAGGTAACATTTAAGAGCCCTGAAAATGGTGAAATTCTCATGCTTTTGTATTACAGTTTAAGGGTTTTAAAGTTTTTATTTGTTTTATATATTTAAAGTTTAAACTTTAAATAAAGCAGATAGTTTTGAATAGGTTACATTATACCTTATGATATGTATTGATAAAAGAAATAATTTAAGTTAAAACTTTTTTAATATTTAGATTGTCATGTAATAAATAATAAATATATAACAGAAATTTATTATTTTTTATTACTAGCCTTATATGTGGCATGTTAACAAAAATATTAAAATGCAAAATTGGCCGATTATTAAAACCAATTAATCGGAAAAATGGCCAATATAGCCGATTACCGATTACTTATTGATTAATCAGTGCATCCTTAGTGCTTTCCCAACTTCTTTACTCCCTTGATTTTGCCCATACAATTTTTTTTGTTTTCTAAAATGAAAGATAAGTTGAATGGATATGATTCTAATAAGAAGCAGAGTGGAAGCTTCAGCAATAAAACTCATTAAAGGTATCACAAAAAAAGGCATACAAAACCGCTTTAATAAGTAATATAGACACTGGCAGAAGTGTTTTAAGTGCAGAAGGAGCTTACTTTGAAAGGAGTATGATGTGAGAATTTCTATCTGTTATATAATAAAAGTTGTGTTAAAAGTTTATTCTTGACTCAACTATGTTATTTTAAGTAATACGTGTTTAATTTCTAACCATTATTCCCACAAAAACAAAATATGAATTTTAACACAAAATATACACTTAATGTAAACTCTACAGTTCTAGTTGTATTTTTTGGTTTTATCTATTTTTAATTATAGGCATTTAAATGTTTANTCCAGTTCGATTACAAATCGTAAATTGATTTGTTTTCAAGAACATTTGTCAATAATTACGTGAAATATTTCATCTTTGCACACTTTAAATCACTGTATTTATTTATATTTCTCTTAAAAAATTTTGTAATCGTTATGAATTCATTTACTTTTGCATATAGAGAAATTTGAAAAATGTGACCCCTCTGTTTAATGACTAATTAATGATGTTATAATTGGTAAAAACAGATGAATCGAGCATGCTGAACCCACGTGTACGCGTTGTACTGTACATCGTCATATCAATTATTTATCGGAAGTCTAATTGGAAAGCTGAGAGGGAAACATGAAAGGGAAAACATATGTATTTCTACAAAATGTCAAATAATGCATTTTTCAGGTATTTTCATTTGCAGTTTGAAGACTTAAATAAAGTCGGTTTCCCTTTCAGGTATTGGAGAGACGCGTATATTATTTATTATTACGCACCAATAAACAAAATAAACTGTATAACAGGGGTGGCCAACAAGTCGATCGCGAAGCCAATTTTGGTCAATCGCTCACGATATCTTGAATTAAAGTGTTACACTTGTAACCGAACATAACGCTCAAATGCAACTGTAGTGATATTGGATCACTGCATCCTCCTTCAGACCCAGTTTTGTCAGTCCATGTGCTGTCCATTTGTGTACAGTTGTAAAAGAAGAATAAGAAATTTAGAAAAAGAATTGTAAAACCGAAAAAAAGAAAGGCGAGAAGAAGGACAGAGTGGTCGGGACACGGTAGAAAGAGGAAGGGTGAAGTAGTGATAACGTTGTTTCAATTTTCCTTCTTTTTGAAAGTAAGTACCTTTTCTTCATGTTTTAAATTAAATTGTGGCTTTTCTTACCTATTTAAACATAGCATGTATTTCACACCACCCCCTCTCCATTTAGACTATGCCTACGACAACAAGTCGATCGCGACGCATTTTAATATAAAAAGTAGATCTTATGTACACAAAAGTTGGCCACCCCTGCTGTATAATATCTACATAAAGGTATCACTGTTTCTTCTCATTAAAAATATAATCTCTAATTAAGTATTGAATAATACTCAATTGAAGATAAATATTTATATGATGATGCATAAATAAACATTGTTTAGTGTATAATGTAGTTTAATATATAAAACCTGAATACAGTATGAAGCATTGACCCAATTGGGCCAGACACCATTCGGATTATGTGTAAATTACCATTTTTAGCATTGTAAACTCCAAATACACATTCAAATTTAGATTCTGTAAGTTCAACACAGTATATTACAAGAAATGAAACTAAAGAGCATTAACAACAAAGTTACCATTGAAGGGGTTAAAAAGAACATTACGTAAGATATAAATTTTTTTTGGTAGAGGAAATTACATACACAATTTATTCTTACATTCATTGATGATTTAACCATTAATTGCTTGTTTTATTTACATAAGAGTCAATTTTATACATCATTTTGCATTCCTTTGCAGTGCTTAATAATTGTATGAGTGTGGAGAGGAAAAAATAAACAGCGCTGATCATCTGAAAAAAATTTACTCATTTAAATAATTTACATAAACCTTTATATATTTATGATAATTGTCATCACTTATTCTAATTGCAAATTTTTTATTTCCGTAAAAGAAACCAGCGATTGATATTCCAATGACAGATCTCCCGAATCTCTTCATGAAATCCAGCATCTGTTGCAGATAAATTCAAAATTCTCTTCAAATATTTTATTTAATTACGAATATAAATTTTATGAAAATTTATTATAGATACAAAATGAATAAATCTTACCCTTAATTTATAATTAAGAGAAAAGTACGCCATAAAAAATCGATTTATGTCATTAAAATTGCTATAAATCTACATTAAACAATATTCTATTTTGATACTGTAAATGTTAATGAATTTCTTAGTCAAACTATCATTTACTTACCGTCGAAGTGAATTTCGAAAGAGAGAAAGCAAACATGAAACTGACAATGAATAATACTACAGCTATGACCATAATTGACATAAGAAGAAGCAAATCCAGATCCATGAATAAAGGGGCTGATACAAACAGAAGAGGAAAATATACGTAGAATGCGTAAATCGCTGCTAGATACAAATCTCCTGTTTCGTTCATACACTGAATACAATACCACAAATCGCAATGAAGTACAATAATTTCTTCGATGCGAAATTGTACTCCTTGTACGTTAATGAAGGTGAAAGTAGAAATAATATAAAGTAGAAACAATTACCGCAGCTGGCTACATACTGCAAAGTGAATTATGAAGATTAATTGCATCTATTTCGTGTGAAAAATTTAGTTTTATTGTTTTTGATAACCGTATTTGTTAATTGGACTCTTTCTTCTAATTACGGTTTATAAATTTAAAAATGTTTTGTGTTCATAAATATCTTACAGGACCTTCCTAAAATATAAGTTATAACGTGGTTTATGAATTATTTTAATAACAGCGCAAAATTAATATTAAATATTTAAATTATCATTTCAGATAATTTAAATGTTTAATATTAATTAATTTTTGTTTTTGTATTTAATTTAATGTATTTTATTACTATTTTTCTTCCTTTTTTTTAAGTTAATGAAGACGGCAGCAAAGTGTTAGAAGTGTTATGATGTGAGCATTTCTGTACGACAAATCTACATCTCTGGTCGTATTATTACTGTAGGACAGAAATGACAAACTGGGAAATTATATAATACTTTTGAGTATTGTATAATTTGATATAAAATTGTAAAGGATTTTGAAGCAGTATAAAATTAAATACAAATTATTGTCGGTAATTGGATGAATGTATATCTTAAATTTTATAACCATAATTTTGCTGATGAGGGGCATGATAGACCGAAACACAGATGTCAACTATTGTATGTGTACAGGTAGCTTAATATGGAAAGTCTGTTTTCCTTAAAAACTTTTTCCTCAATTCTTGAGTATAAAGCTTAACACCAGTATAATTGTCCTGTTAATAATTAATGTCCACAAATATATAATAAGTTAATTATACTACTCAACATTTTAAACTCGATTTGAACGACTATAAATATGACAGAAGCATTGCATTTGCTATAAATAATCGTGATCTATTTTGTTGTTTTTTTTCCTATTTGCAGTCGTTTCGGCCATTTCAAGTGGCAAGACAATATTTTAATTAAAATATTAATAATATTCAAGACTTTTTAATATACAGTTTTGAAGAGAATTTCTTACATTTCTGATAAACAGGTCGAGTTGACAAAGTATTTCCGTTATTATTAGATTATTATTTTCTTAACTAATTAACTCAGCTAGATTTATTTTAAGTTATGAACTATTACACAGTAATAATTAGAAAGTATTATCTATATTTTTTTTATGATAACTCTGATGAATTTTATAATTATAATAATAAAAGTTTTATTAATTTAATATATTTAAATTTAATTAATGGTAAATAAATAAACAATAAAAAATGAATTTATTTATTAAAATAATGCACTTAAATAATAGAAGGCATTTAATATATTTAAATTATTTTTATTTCTTAGCTTCTAGGTCATAGGAAAGTCACCGGAAATAGAATGGCGTCACGTCACCTGCCACGTCACCGCAGAAACACGTGTTTTTGTTTACAATATATCTTACTATTATATTTTGTAAATTAATTAACAAAGTTAAATAAAAATGTAAAAAAAAATACAGAAACCGATGAATAACAAATATATAAAAACATAAATTAATACAAAATCTAACAAAATAATAACGAAAATTTACATTAATTAGGACAAATAAATTTAATTAGATTGTAAGTTTTTTAATTAAATAATTTGACTAAACACATTGTTTAGTTTTAGAAACATATTCCGAAGTAAAATACAACAATAACACTGTAATTATGTTTACATTGTAATCTAAACATGATCCATGTAAGTGGAATGTTTATTTAAAAGATCGAAAATGACGAATTTATTTAAAAAAATAGAAGACGAATTAAAAATTACTATGTAAAATAAAATAAAAAAAACGATGAAATATTCTGCTTATGTCTAAGGTATATAGTTACGGGATATAGGGATGCAGGAAAAAAAACGTGTACAACTTATGTACAATATTAAAAAATTAACTGTTACTTTGCCAGCATCATTTAAAACAAAATTTATTGAGTGACATGCACGAAATTCAGAAAAAGCTCTAGAATTTATTTTACTTAAATTTACGATTTATTAAAATGTCTTATGAAATTCACATGATCAAATAAGCGAATAATTAGGAAAATTGAACACAATAAATATTTACGTATATTAATATTTTCCAAAAGTGTTCAGTATCAGTTATTTAGTAAACTCATTTGCATAAAAACTAACACATGATTGACGTAACCGTTTCTATTCCGGTGAACGTAACTTAAAAAAGTGTTCGTTTTGAGTGTCAAGTATTGAGAAAGTTAATCGTTGACTAAAATTTGAGAGATTCGGAGAATATTCTTTATTATTTGTACGAGTTTTCCCTAATACACGTATTATTGCAAGAAGCGAAATAAGATGTCAAACGTGAAAGAACAACGATTTAACTTTCACGAAGTGACCATTTTCANCATAAGAAGATATCAAATTGAAAAAAAATGTCGCGACTCTTCCACCAATAATATCTGCTTGAAATCGCTGTACTGAAAATCAGTAAGCGAATTGTGGTACGTATTTCATCGATACTTCTCACGTGTCGTTATCTTCTTGTCTCTTGATCTTTCGGTGTTCTTAGATACGTTATTAGAATTTTTAATGTAATTATTAGTGTGTATTTTTGAATGCTAATGTAATGTATGCGGGTAATACCAGTACTTATGTTTACAGAAAATCGTACTTCAACAATAGCACAGATTTAAACTGGGACCATTTACATAGCATAACTAGCGGATATTTCTGTACCCATAGTTCTGTTTTTCACCACGAGATGTCGCTACTTTATCAAGTCAAGAAGCTCGACATGCGTAATTGTAATTTACTGTGTGTTGTGACGCCATTGAACCACGTGTTAGGAGTTGAAAGTTAAAATTTGGTACACAATTAGGGTACGTCATGAGAATGTACAGTAAGAAGAAATTTTTGAAAATCCTTTTTCGCGGGAAAAGGGGGTGAAGGATCACTCTGAATAACTTGGCGTCTGCTGTACTGTTTTAAATACGGTTGTTTGTATTTTTGCGGAAAATCTCATAGTTTCAATTATTTTGTAAGTATTATCAAGTATATTATTTTGTTCTGTTATGTTAATTCCATAAACACATTTGAAGGGTTAATCAGTTTTGTAATGAAAATTGGGTGTTGAACTATTCGTAACATGAAACCATGCATTAATCGATGATATAAATTCAGAAGCTGCTAAGGCATTTTCAGTTTTAATATAAATTTTAATAGCAATAGCTGTAGAATTAGAAAATAATTCACAAGCTAATCTAACATTTTGTCGTTGAAATTTTCGACACGTAATATGCTCTTCTTTCAATTTATGGCAAACTTTTATTTCATCAAAATCTATTTGAGGTAACTGTTGTAATGAGTCTTTGTTTATTAATGTATGATTTGAAGTTAGAAAATCTGTATCTAAAAATGAGTTTTAACAAATTTCTAATGAGTTTTAAGAAATTTCTAATGAGTTTTAACAAATGAGGTGCATCTGGAAAATAGTATATATTATTTCAATTAGATGGATGTATACATTTAGTATTGAATATATTTATCTCTAATTTTTTCCATAATCCTATATTTTGTCCACTGCAGTCACTAACAACAGCAACAACAGTATATCCTGCATCAAAAAGTTTTGAAATAACAGTAAATAAAATGTGGATTTTCATTTTAACATCAAAATCCACATAAACTGGTTGTTTTCATAACGCAAATAGTCTTTTTGACATCATTACTAAAACTTGATTATTTGATCCAATAACTTTATCCCTCATTTTATCATATTCATGTATACGCTTTACCTAAAATATCAGTAAAATGTTAAAACAGAAAATAAAAATAATTATTGAATTATGCGGTTTTATCAATATGAGTACAGAATATACAGTATTTATCTTCATCTCATCAAACAAAAAAACTAAGTTTTTCCTCTTGTGAAAGTTTAAAGCTATTAATTTTTATGATGTTTATAACATTATTTAATATGTCTCGACAAAGATTTACTTATGAAGCCCATCGTTGAAGTGTCGAAACTGCAGGTAACGGAATATTCATTTGATTTCTTAAGTATAAATATGATCTTATGCTTATATATCTCAAAGTAAATGCCAAATTCATATCTTCTTTCTTCCATTTAATTTTTTTTTCTATCCAGCAGATTGTATATTTGTGTTTCTGTAAAGGTACCTGTCAATATTGATATAACAAGACCTGGTTTATCATTTTCATTTTTTTTAATTTTTCATGTTATTTTTTAATGATGACAGTTTTACTTTACCAAAATTTCAGATTTCTTTAGATTGCTTCCATTTTTATCTCAATATGTTAAATTATCATGTTTAAAATAGAATTTTTATGTTTTAATTTAAAATTAAGATCTATTTTACAATTTAAGAAGTTTTACAATTGTTACATTTGTTAAGAGATTCTTCTCGTTTATCCTGTTTATTTTACATCTAAAAGTTTTTCTATCAGGTTTTTTTCTATTTCTTTTTAATACACGATTTTTTCTTTCATTTGACTGCTTAATATTTTTATTTTCTATGTTTTTTAAATTTACTGTTGGTAGTAAAGTTTTTTTTAGTTGGTAGTAAAGTCTTGCCAATAAACCTAATAATTCAGCTTATAAATTTCTCTCAAAATCAATTTGTGTGAAATGATCAGAGCAAATATGACAAGAATCAAGATTAAATTGGTCTTTTCTTTTACAGTTATGAATCCATTTTCTTCTTATTATTGGATATTTAAAAAATCTAAAATAACTGACTTTCTGTTTAATGACTTTGTTTTACAATAGTTGTTATCACAATTTGCAACAGCACATGTTGCTCCTGGCATCTAATAATAATAATAAAATTAAACTTTAGGTATTTGCGTAAATATGCATATTTTAAAAAGTTATATTAATTAATAATAAACAATATTTTTTTACATCGCAAGGTATCTTAAAAGTGTTACCATCCTGTTACGAAACAAGCTTATTTGTAGTCGTCGTTTTATCGAGCAGATACTATTTTTATACATGCAAAAAACTATTCTTAGTATTTTAAAGTATTTTATTAATAAATAAATTTTATCCGTAACCATATTCTGTAATTTTTACACAACGAAGAGTAACGACTACAACAGAATATCGAACGGTTCTTGAAACACTTTTGTTTCTTTCAAACAATTTTTATCGATATAATTAAAAACATAATTATGTTTAATAATAGTAATAACGATAAATATATTTACCTTCGAAGATTATGAGTCCAAAAACGCTCAACAAAGTAAAAAGATAGCAATATTCCAAAATTTCCTTTCCTTGTTTACAGTAGTAAAGCAGTAGCTAGACCACGGCTCGACTACGGATCACGTATATGTGGAATCTGGCAGGAAGTGCCTAAATTGTCTGTATGAGGCAACCTTATATTATAAGACCTTCAGTTGACCTATCAACAGACAGGTGTTTTCCAAACCTTTGTGAAAAATAAAAAATGTCTACGTTATACGATTTACCACGCACGGAGGAAGAATCTATATTGTTTTATCAAAAGAAAAATATTTTACCTAATGCTCGAATATGCAAAAATAAGCATGAAATGAAATTAAATATGTCTAAAGGTGTTTGGAGATACACCATAAGTANCGGCTCGACTACGGATGACGTATATCCGGAATCTGGCAGGAAGTGGCTAAATCGGCTGTATGAGGCAACCTTATATTCTAAGGCCTTGAGTTGCGCTTGGAGCTTTCCGAGTGCTTGATCCATCAATATAGCTACATCAACTGAATGAAATGTTTGAATAAAAGACTTCTTATAAATGATACATTCAAAACGGCAAAACTAAGATGAAATTTAAAATAAAACAGTCAAAGGGAACCTCGGGTACTTCACCAGAAAGATCCGAAATCTCAAAAGATGGCATAAAATATTTTATTTATTATTTCAGTTTTCACACTTAAATAATAAATACCTGTATTAATATATCGCATACAGTACTTTAATCTTTTTAAAATCAGTTTTCTTTTGTCTTACTATCGATTATTTTTTAACGATATTTTATAGGTAGTTTAAATAAACGTAAAAATTATATAAAGCTGGTATTATTTAAAAGAATTCTTATATGTTACGAAAATATGTTTTGGTACAGCCGAAAACAATCAAGCGCGGAACTCTTAGGAAACCAATAAAAGTAAAGTTTTATACAGTATTTTCGGAATTTCGGAGTAAATATTTGATTAAAAAATATATTATATTTATATGAAACAGCGATCCTCGTATAATTTGACGAGCGGATGGCCGAGAAGTTAAGGTGGCAGACTGCCGTCTGGAGGACTAACAATCGAATCCGTATGGGTCGAAAAAATCAAGGAAACTTTCGAAAATAGCCTCTTCAGATATGTCGAGACCCATCCCTCACCCCCGGCCGCATTATTGTGACTTAGGCGAAGTCATAACGAGTCCGGTAAAAAAAGGCCCTCCTAGTGCCCACAGGGCAAAGTAAAAAACATCCTCGTATACTTTAAAATTTATGAAGTGTTAGAAATTTCTAAAATTTTTTATATTAAAATATTTCAGAAATGCTTAGGTATTTCTTTATATTGTGTTCTGTCCATGGCTCTCTTGTAAAGAAGGAATTTATCTGGCAACGGCAAAAATAAAAAGAGAAACTGGCAACACGTTGTGTTGTGTGGTGCGAAGCGTGCTTTACTATTATCGAAGAAAATAAATATTTGCAGCATGCCATAGAATTTCTTACCACACTAAGAAAAAGCAGGTTATTTGAAAGTGTTAAAGGGTTGTAATAGATTGTAAGAAGAAAAATAAAGGGTACCAAAAGATAATTTTGAGTTCAATATTTTGAATACATTAATGCATATTTATAAAGCTAGAGTTATGATGTCCGTAAAGGAGTGTGTGATGTACGATGTAAAGAGAAGATATCTTAAAACTTTCACTAATTTGTTAAAGTATATTACACGAAGCTGCAGTTCCGCAGCCAAAACAGATTATGTTGACGTTCCACAATATCCTCCTATTAGAGTTCATGGCGATGAAGGAAACAGACGTTATCAAAGGCAATTATGGTATGATCATATTAAACAATTACCAACGGCGGAGGAAAAGTTATTAGAGTTGACTGCCCATGATAAACGTTATATGGCAATCATTCGTCCGTCAATTCCAGTATATAATACATTACCATTATATCAATATTATACAAGAACAAGATTCATTGAAGGGCTTCCTGAAAATTTTCAGAACGTAGAAATAATGGAAGATGAATATGAAAACGTTAAAGCACATTTTCTTGAAAAATTGAAGAAAAGTTACCTTAGGATACAAACTGATGATCCAGTTGAAAAAGAATGTTTAGGAGGAAACTTTGCTTTTCATCAAGCTGTATCCACAATAATGCCAGCTATGAATAGGCAATATAGCCATCTTTTGAAAGCTCAGGTGAGAGATAATCATTGGTTTTAATGGCTTATATTCTACATTTATATCTGATAGTTAATATGTTTGCATTCATTCATTTATTATACAAATATAGTACAGAATGGCCCCACATTGAGCATTATGGGTTATACACATTAGATATTACAGTACTCAAGATAAAATTTTGTTACACATACAGAAATGATGAAAGCAAATATGTATAATAGAAGAAAATAAGTCAATAAATACATAAAATAAGATAAAAAGAGATAAATAAAGAAACAATGAACTTAACTACATACAAAATTATGTACATAAAATCAGCAAGATTGCAAACACATAGTTACCTTTAATAGAAAAATATAATTAACCTGAATAATGAATGTAAATAAATACTTAATGTAGCATCTTGCTGATTGGAGACTGGCACATATAGTTATAATTGTGAGTAGAGAGGTTGAGGCGCACGTTTTAAATGTGTAAACGTGTACGTGTGACGTTCGGCGCCGCTTTCCCGTAAGCCTAAAGGTTTGACAATGGTGTTTGGATAGTCGGTGGAATCACGCTCGACATTCCAAACACCATCGTCAAACTTTTAGGCTTACGGGAAAGCGGCGCCGAACGTCACACGTACACGTTTACACGTTTAAAACGTGCGCCTCAACCTCTCTAGTAACTTGCCATATCATGTAAAATGTCCAAATTATACAAAAAGTGCATTAACATCCAAATAACATGTAAAATGCAATAGTCTAGATCAGGTGTGACCAAACTTTTATCCCTTAAGGGCTACGTTTTTGGTAAAATATAGTCTGGGCGACTATGAATATGGGCAAACAATTTTATGATTTTTATATGCACATGCATTAACATTCATTTGCATTGTTCATTGGGATAAATACAAACATTATGGGTACGTTGCACAGACAATCTATTATTGTAAGAATAAATTATCGAATTAAGATTTTTAAACATTAATTTAAGTGAAAGCAAATTGTTCAACTTTAGCTTTGTGGGCTACTTCAAAACCTTTGCAGTCGACCGGTCGGCCATCCCTGGTCTAGAGGTTTCAAGACATCACAGAATAGATGTTTATCACAGTTTCAGAAATGCATTATTTCAAGGAGTGAATTTCCTGTTGGTCTATGATGAAATTCAGCTAGTGGTCTGCAAGTATTTCCTGTTGGTCTGTAGTAACATAGCTATTGATTTTCATGTATGTATGTATTCAGTCCTAGTTAGATATTTTGAATTTTCTCTTAGATATGTTGGACACATTTTATCCATGGTATATATTGTGGTTATGTTGTGTTCTTTTTTCTTTCAAACAGTTGACACATTTTGGTGTTTCATGTCTATTTGTACAGTTTTTAAAAAGATGATTCTCACCACAATAACTGCATGTGGATTCTGTGGAAGTACAGTTTTTAGCAAAATGGCCAAAGGATAAGCATCTATAGCACTGTATTGTAGGAGTAAAATCATACACCTGACAAGTTGACCAGTGAATGTGAACTTTTCCTACTTTTATGAGTTTGCAGTGTGCTCCTGATTTTTATTAATTATATTATAATAAACTAATATAAAAGCTTTTTAAAATTATCAATGTCTGTGTATTTACAATTAAAATTATCAATGTCTGTGCCATTAAAAAAATAAATTTAAATACTTTTATTGGTGCAAAAAGTTATTTATTGCAGTTGTTAAGGTTATTGTTTATACTGTATATTTCTAGTCATTGGATCTTGCTAATTCATTTACAATTCTAAATAAAGTAAGTGGTCATAAAATTAATATTTACTCTTTTCTAAACCGCACTTTTATAAAATACTCACTCAAAAACCTTTTAATGCAGTATATAAGTTTTGTTTTTATTGGAATGTTTTTCCTGAAGATGATCATTTAAAATGATCAAAAATGTTAGAATAAAAGTAACTTTTTTATTTTTTACATTTTATTGCATTAGCAGCAAGGTCAGTCTCATTCCATTTCTGCTTGCAATTTATTTCCACCACACTCTTAGAAATTTCTGTAGTACACTTGTTGTTACAGATATCATTCTGTGTTTGGTAAGATGGATTTGTAATATCACTAACTGTGCAATATCATCAAAGTATGTAGATCACTTTTCCCACCTACAGCATTGATTGCACAAAGTGAAAAACTTATGTTTATAACTCCTTTCATTATATACCTAGGGCCCATTTCATTACAAATCACCAAACATTAGAATAAAGGTATATATACTGCATTAAAACGTTTTTGTGTGAGTAGTCATAAAATTTTGAAGAATTAAATAATAAAAAGAAGTGTTTGCATCTGTCATGTTGAAGTAGGATGTTTGTTTATTTCTAATATTAACATTAAAAATAAACAAACATCCTGCTTCAACAGTTTGAGATTTAATGAAATGTATCTTGAGCAAATAATTTTGTTTTCTTTTAAGTATAGGTTGAAATTTTGTTTGTATTAAGAAACTTCCTAAATTTAGATAAATATTCTGTAAGTAAACACTTGATATCATACAATGAAACACAGACAAGAAAAAATATTTGTATTATTGAGGCATTTAGTTTATTAATTGCTTCCTATTTTGCTGTAATATTAAGCATTATTTTTCATTGTGTATTAAAAGAATACAACTGAATTTATCGAGAAAAGTGTCCCAATTTATTTTTTCTTCACTCTAAATCAGTGGTCCCCAACCCCCGGGCCGCGGACCGGTACCGGTCCGTGGATCAAATGGTACCGGGCCACCCAAAGAACATTAAATTATTTCCATTTTATTTACTATGGTGTATTTGTCTCTGGTTTGTGCGACTTTTAATAGACGACGGAACAGCGGAATAAACTGAACATAAGAAACACACTTCGAGTGTCATTGTCTTCTATTACCCCCAGATGGAACTGTCTCGTTGCAAAGAAACAAGCTCAGGGTTCTCATTGATTTAGCTTTCTAGTGAGTTAAAATGTTAAATCACATTATATTCATTTTTTGGTGTAATTGTATTTTATTTTGAAGGCACGTTTAAATACAGTTAAATTAAAATTATTAAATTAAATCAATCTAAAATATGAACAATCAACGTCCCCCCTCAGTGGGCCGCAGTAAAATTATCAAACGTTGACCGGTCCATGGCGATAAAAAGGTTGGGGACAGCTGCTCTAAATGAAAGAACTCTGAAGATTACAAATTTGATTTTTCCAGTATTTTTTTACAATCCATAACATTAGTTTACACCTGTAGTTCCTAAACTTATTCAGTTGACATATCTCTTTCTTGGAAATGGAAAATTTCATATATATCAAAAATTTGTTTATTTACTTTATGACAGACTAAGAATAGTTTATTCGATTAATTACTAAATCACCGTTGCAAATAAAATATTTGAATAATTGTTCCATTATCATTGACTTTTAACTATTAAATTTTGCAATTTAAAATACATACTACAGCAATTATTGCAGCAATATATTCAATAGATGTGAAATTAACTGATGTAAAAGACTAAATGAAACTAAGCTAGGTCCTCACAAATGCATAAAATATCATAAAGTATTTTATACATTTATGAGAAAAATTAAAGTTAGTACCTTTTAAAGATAGGTGTAGAAAATTTTGAATCACCTATGTATAAATTAAAAAGAAATTCTAATTTAATTTGGCAGTTGTTACAGATTTCTTTTCACATACCCCTCGAAAGTGCTTCATATACCCACAAGTTTGGAAACTTTGGTCTGTACTGAAACATTTAAACATTGAAACATTACTTATAAATGTTATAAGAAGAAAAGTATGAAATTGTTATTATTCGATTTTAAATATGTTAGATTTGAATTAATAGAGATAGGTCTACACATATCTGACATGTGTTATCATATATAGGAAATGCCATTTAGGAAACAATATTTCAAAGAATGAAAATGTTTCAAAAAATAGTGAGAATTTAGAAGTTTAATTTTATATCAACTATGCTGTTTGGTCATGTATTAATTTTTGTTTATTGTATTTATGTGTGCTACTGTATTTATTTTGAGATTAAATCACTATAGCTGTCATTCTAAAATGTAGCCTGAAGATAGTAGAGATTCCAAAAGCACTAGCATAATTTTGTGTATTGTAAATATAACTCTATTAAAGTATCCTTTTTGAATTTATAGAACATTAATGATATATTATTTTATTATAGGTGGCATTTAAACCAAGATGTGAATCTTTTTGGTGGAAAAGTAATATACACAGTGATAATTTTTATAAATCTAGATATAGAAAAGATTTTATGGATGTAAATTTTCAGTTTATTGATGAACCTGCTTATCAATTAAGAACAGATGAACCATTATCACCGGTAAGTTTGATAATTTTATTGAAATTATAGCTTTATGTGAAAAGAAAATATAACTGTTATATAAAATACTTAGTATATCTAAAAATTATTTACTACATTTATTATGTGTCAGCAAGCATTATCTATCATTCCATATTAATTCTCATTGTCAGGATCTTGAAATTCAGATGAAAGGTAAATTTAATCACAATCTAAAAAAATTTGAAACATCTAACTAATTCCTCCAAAAACTTATCAGTGACAAGATAGCTTTTAGAATAGTGAGTTATATAAATACTGTATTAAATATGTTTTTCAGATAAGAATTAAACTCATTACAACTTTCCTAGGTAATATACCTGTATGTTCTAATGCTATGAAAATTTTGTCTAGCATAATTTGCCTATTCTTAAGGAAGATAGAATGCATAATGGGTATACTTAGATCTTTGATTGCTGCTTTATATGAGCAACACAAGCACACCAATGAATGTATGAGAAATCAATACTATGTTTATGACATAGATAAGCCTTTCTGCATATCTAGAATCCAGAAATAGTCAATAAAGATGTGCTTAATAAATTCATACAGTCCTGAGAGTAAGAGAGGGATAAATGTCTGTAATGAAAAAGTTGCAGTGAAGTTGTTGATTATTTGATTATAAGCATTTATAAGTGTACTTTGGCCAAGGGTGTAGTCAGGATTTTCTCCATCGGGACAAAAATAAGATAACATTGTTATTAAAAATGGTTTTATTTGAACATTTGAAAACACTAAAAGTAATTAGTTGCAATGCTATTTGAACCTATCTAAATCTTATTTCAGCATTAGCCTATGGCAGGGGTCGGCAACCTGCGGCTCGCGAGCCACATGCGGCTCTTTGAATGTGAAGCTGCGGCTCTTTAGTTCCATACGCAAATATTTATTTTATCAAAAAAAAAAAAATTTAAAAATCGTTCTGAATCGATTAACGAGGATTAGGCACCGATTCTATCTCTCAGCCACTTGTACTCGCTTTTCACCGCACCCCTCCCCCGTGACACGCGTCGTCACTGTCGTCAGTCTGTCGGAAGCTCTCGAATAACGCCATCGTCAGGTGTTTCTATTATCTAATTTGTTGTGAAAAACTCTACTTATATATGAATAAATAGATTAGTTTTTTATCAAAAAACTTTATTTATGCGAGTACTATTTATTGTTGGCTAGAAAAAATTTTGTGGCTCTTTAAAAACTTTGAAATTTTGTAAATTGTAATTTTGGCTCTTCCGACTCAAAAGGTTGCCGACCCCTGGCCTATGGAAGTTCTGGCTAAATTTTGTCAAAATTTCTTTCTCAAAATTATTTTTAGCTTCCAGATCCTCTTTTTATGCACACTCATCATACAAAGATCGACAAGCCAATTTTCTGTCATTGTTGACTGTATCCAAGTTTTTACCCTCTGTAAGGTGCTGAAGGATCTTTCAATAGTGCACATTGTGCAGGGCTGTGCAAGTGAGATAAGTAGTGCCTGTTTTATGGATGAGTAGAACAATTGCAATTTTTTAACTAGTGCAGCTAGTTCTATCTCCTTAAGTTTGGCATTTGTCACATTTTTTCCTTTTCATTGGTTGTACCAAAGTTTAGCTTCACTGAGGAAATCATTCAAATTGTAGTTTTTTTTTTTTTTTTTGAAAAATCCTCATACGTCATATCAGGCATTACATGAGAGTGCAATGTAAGCAATGAGAATGCAAGCAAGTTCTCTTCAGAAAAATGCTGTTCCAGAGGCATTATTAATGAATCTGTATATGGAATAATTAGTGATCTTCTCCAAAACTCAATAGGAGTCTGTGCTGGTGGATTCACATGATGTTTCTGATGACTCGCGACATATTGAAATCTGTTCCAAGATGCTCAGCAATTGTTTCAGCCTGTGCTATAGCACTGACTTTCAACAACCACATTTCCACAGTTTTTTCTCATGATGTCTGTGATTTTTTTCATGTGATTTGCACATTGAAGTAAGTCCACACTTTTTGACTGAAGAGCCACTGGTTACAAGAATGCTGAATATTTTGCTATGAGATAAACACTAACAATGAATTCTGATTTTGTAGCAGTGCAATACATTTGAAAAGCAGCTTTTCTCATTGCATTGTTGCCATCTGTTGATAGTTTTTCAAGCACCATAATAATTTGCATATAATGTTCCTTGAATGTGGCAATATTATATTTTTGAGACTAACAGATTTCACAGAGCATTGGTATATTTGGTATGCATTTTTGACAAAGGGCTGATTCTCAGGAGAATCTTATTATTTTTTTTATTGTGGAGACCGTATTTCATGCCACTGCTATTTCGTTAAGTCATTTACAACTAAGTTCAGTTTGTGACTAGCACAGTGAAAGTATAATACTCTTGTATACTTTTCTCAAAGAATTTTCTGGACACCACCATCATATCCTGCCATAGTGGAACACCCATCATATCCTTGTCCTGTCCGATGCACTTTTCTGGATCAAGGCTTACCTTTTCTTCAAAGTTGTTAATTGCAAATGTACAGATTTTGCATCCATGTCAGTCAACTCTACAAAACCTAGAATCTAGAAAGTCTTCACAAATCATCATCTTTCTTTATCAAAAACTTAATCCCAATGGAAAGTTGCTCTTTCCCTGATATGTCACTGCTCTCATCTGCCAGGATACTTTAAGCACATACTTTCTTTACATCAGTAGTGAAGTCGTCTCTAATGACACTGCCACATAGGCCGATTATTTCATTTTGAATCTGTGGTGACATGTAAGTGACATTTTTTTGTGCCCTTTTCTATGTGCTTTTTTAAAATGTGGTCACCAGTGTTAATTTTGAGTTTGATCAAGTCTTTAAAAACACCTTTATGATGTTCTTTGCCCCTCAAAGGTAGGTCATGTGTACCACAAAACATCACAGTCAAAATTATTGATGCAACAATTTTCTTGTTGGTGGATAGAAATCAGCTGTAACATCAATGGATATATTTTCAACAAAACATTTTGCTGCTATGGCCACCGATTTGTGCCACTGAGATGATGTGTGAGATTTCTCAAATTTGTGCATGTCTTTACAGATTCAGATTCATTTTATTAATAAAATACTGACTTACAGTACATACCGTGTTTCCCCGAAAATAAGACAGTGTCTTATATTAATTTTTGCTCTGAAAAATGCGCTAGATCTTATTTTCAGGGAATGTCTTATTTTTTCCAGGAAGAAGAATTCACATTTATTATTGAACAAAAAAATTTCCAAGTCGAACTTAGACGAAAGTGACGAATATCCGGTGTGTCAAACTGTCGCCTTTTTATAGCGTCAACATCGGACTCGATGACCAATTAGTGCTTACTGAACCGTAGCACTATGCAAATGTCATGTGGTGTGTTCCCGGCCGACCAATTAGCCATCACCAGCCGTAACGTTATGGAAATCTGTGATTCCCAAGCCATAGTCTTATGCAAATCATGCCGTGTGGCGTAATTGTCTGCTGACCAATCAGTGGTTGAACTTTCAAAAAGCCAACGGCCACTGTCAACCATCTGTCAATGACCGTTACGATTAAAAAAAAACTTCGCTAGGTCTTACTTTCAGGGGGAGGTCTTATATTTCGCAATTCAGCAAAATCTGTGCTAGGT
>NW_019384556.1:119146-171913 GCF_000671375.1 Centruroides sculpturatus
TTACAATAACTTATTTGAGAAAATTAAAATACATAAACAATAATATAAAATTCAGTAAGCAAAACATATAATACGTTAAGAAATTATAAAAAAAAAAGAAAACAGTGTGTTACAAAGTAATAGTACCTGTAGCAATAAAAATAAGACAATACAACACCGTTAATGAGATAATGAGAAAGGTTATTTGTATCCAGGAACGGTGGTGCGATGAAAGTATGCACTGATGAGCCTTGTGAGGGCCTCGTAGGCGTCTTTATTGTCCAGGATACCGTGGGATTCATTGGGCCAGCGGTATCCATGCGCCTCCATGGAGGACCGCAGGAAGTGCCTTTCATGATCCAACATAGGACAGTTGAAGATATAATGATCCGAGCTGTCATCCACACCACAAAGAGGACAATCAGAGTTTGCAGCTCCAATAAATCTGGCCAGGTAAGACTGGAACCTGCCATGATTTGTTAAAAATTGAGACATACGATGACATGGTTTGTACCAATTGTTTGAGAGAAATAGTTCAATATTGGGAATAAATTTGTGAGTAATTGGATGGTTTACAGTGAGTAAAGGGCCTCACTATGAAAGAACCCAAAACACCATGCACATTAGTTGGTGGAAACAACACACAGTTAATGCACAATGCGCCCTTTAATTTCTTGGAATACGCCAGCCAAGGAACATAATTCACCAAGCAGCTGTATTTAAATTTTCTTTTTAATTGCACAGCATCCTTAGTTAAGTCATAACTTGGAGTTGGTGACCAACAGTTTTTTTAAACTTCCATATTTTGAGGTGAGTTCATACTAAACAAATGTCCAAGCCAGTGGCCCACATCATTATCAAAATACATTTGATCTTGTGCACCAGAACTAGATGGTAGCGAAGATCCACTTGATGCACTTAAAACAGCAATAGATGCAGTTGTGCAAGTACTACACATTCTACTTCAATTTCTCTTCTCTGCTGCTATCACTTTTGCTACTACTTTTAACTGGTTGTTTCCTCTTCTGTCTCCCTAAAAGAAAATAAACAACTACTACTACACTTCCTAAAAAATTTAAGCTTTTGAACGGACACTCTACACTAGAAACTTCAACTTTAAAAACACTTTAATATTTTGTACAAATATGTTTTATTATTTTGCAACTAGCAGAAGTAGCTAGTTGCAAAATCAACCATTTCAAAACCACCTAATTAAGCAAAATTGCCACAAAAGTAGCTAATTACAATTTTCATTTGTTATTTAAAATTATATGAGGGTGGTATATTGTTATTATTTCCTTATTTAGTATTGTATGAATTTTCTTAAAATTTCAATAATAAAGACATCAAAATCACTATTACAAACAAAAAAAGAAACAGTCTTTGCATTTCCTGAAGATTTTAGGTTGCTTTAATTAGATTGTTTTGCAATTCATTGACTCAAATGAAAATAATATAGATACATATCTTTTGTGCTGAAAAAGATTCTATTCAATAATATCCATTTTAGGTTGCTATTTTTATAGAATTATAATCCAAAAATTAAATAAACTCGCAAAAAACATTAATGGATTTATTAAAACACTTACAACTTACAATAGAAGTAGATACAGCACTTATTAATTTAAAATGATGTAAGAAATCCAGTATTGCACATAGACTTAATGACGTTTCAAATACACTTTGCTCGCGGTATGTTTTGAACAAGCTCAAACAACTCATTCAACTGACTCACTTGCACTGATTGTAGCGCTTAAATAAGGAACAGAAAGTACTAGAACTTTCCCATTAAATCTGAACGTCAAACATTCTACAATTTTCGAGTCTTACCACAGATCATTCAGACGTTGAATGGCCAGTTTCCCACTTGTTCACCAGAGAATGCTCTCATCATCGACCAACATGATAGTGTCTTTCCACCATGATTCAAACGTTTTCTTGCTGTGCAATACTATTATAACCTATTGACCTATAACTTTTTATTTGACTAAATGAGCCAGGGTGAGGCAACCACACCACCTTGCCCCACCATGGCTATACATCTGACTTTGGCACTTTTAATTTTACAATTCAGGAAAGTTATTTTTGATATGGATTACACTGTTCTGTAAAAAATAATTATTTCCATTTCTGTCAAACATTTTTACAGACTTTTATAGTATCAGTAGTGCTGGAACCAATCTGGCAACAGAATTGGCTTAACACCCACAAGCACATCAAAATTCATTTTAAAAAATCACATTTTCTTTCATGGGAGGAGGATTCTGATGCAGAACTATATTATTGTTAAAAAGTATTCTTAAATTGTTTTTTCAATTTTTAACAAAATCAAGATATGATAATAAATATATCAACTAAACCAACATAATAATATGTATCTAACTAAAAGATCAGTTTAAAATATGAAAATTAATGAAATGTGATGATGACAAATAATAATTTATTTATCTCATCTACTGAAATTACAAACATTAATTTTATTATTAATAAAATAGATTTTGTTATTTTACCATAATTTTAAATAAATTTATTGCTAAAGAAACATTAAAACTTTTAATTTAGAAAATTATGCCTACTTACTTTTAAATGCATATAATTTACTGATTTTGAAAGTGTAAGGGCTTAACTATTTACAAAACACTATGGTAAGCAAAAAAGTATTCATATTATTTGCTGAAACCATGATAAATTTATTGGAAGTAATTCATATAGAAAAACAGAAAGAGTTAGTTCACATTTGTAAAAACAAATATAAATTTATGTTTTATAGTGTAAACCATCTTTAATAAAATCAATGTTGAAAGTTTACCAAAAATGCAACTATATAAAAACTCAAAATTTGGCATTGCTAATAAATAAATAAACCAAACAACTGCTTAGTTCAACACTTTCATCAAGAGAAACATTTTCAGTTAAATATCTGTTTGATTTTAATTTAGAGAAACTTAGAAATCATTCTAATTTGTTGATTAGAGTTATTAAATAAAAAAAATATGTCAAACTATACATATTGGGTTTATTATAACTCTGAGATAGATCAAAAACATTTGAAGTAAAGTAATACCTTGGTTTTTGTCGACTATGGTTATCATCAGTTTCGGTTTTTGTCTGTTTTTTTCCTCAGTTTTTTGCCTCAGTTTTTGGTTTTCAAAATTTGCCTCAGTTTTTGGTTTTCGTCAGTTGCTTCAGATTTCGTTGGCTGCCCACGTGACCTCTTGCTAATTTTGTAAAACAAATGGTGCTGATTTGGCATTACCTTGCTCGTTCACTTTATTTTGTCAACATGGAAGAAAGGCATCTATGCAGCCAATTTAAAAGATAATGATTTGATAGAATATAAAGAGAAAATTTGTTTTATTTGGTGGGATTCAAATGAAATGAAACCAACAGATTTTTCATCCAACAATTTAACCATGTGGCCTACTATAGAACATGGAGACAGTAAATTATTTGGTTTAACAACTAACACTGTCACACTGGATCAGATGAAGGCATACAAATCACTTGATGCTCATAATTATTTGACAAGCGGATTTATTCATTGTGATATTTTATCAAGAGCCGTTCGTAATGATTTAATTTTGCTTGTAGGAAAAGTACATATCCTCATTTGAGACTTTCCATTACTCATAACATAAACTGCATTATGTAAAGATGAATTAAATTTTATATTTAGTCACATTTTAATTTGATTAAGTTGTATTTATAATTACCATCAAATTTTTTCTTTTGTCACCATGGTTTTGTGTTGTGCAGTCTCTAACAACTTATTATTAAGATTAAATTAATTAGCCTAATAAGCCCTCCAATTTATTACAGCCATATTTATCATATCAGGGACTGACTGGAGCAAAATAGACTAAATTTTTACAAAAAAATAGCCTTTAATTAACCACAATCAAATTT
Organism: Centruroides sculpturatus; assembly: GCF_000671375.1. NCBI lineage: Eukaryota > Metazoa > Arthropoda > Arachnida > Scorpiones > Buthidae > Centruroides > Centruroides sculpturatus. The sequence continues at coordinate 123,032 of NW_019384556.1, forward strand.
TTAGTAGAATGTGTTTCAGGCATCACATCAGCCTATATAGATATTTGTGTTTATATTGTATGGATGTATTAGGCTGATGAGAGGGGTCTTTGTGCCTGAAATGCATTTTACTAAAAATTTGATTATTGTTAATTAAAGGCTATTTTTTTGTAAAAATTTAGTTTATTTTGCTCCAGTCAGTCCCTGATATGATAAGCCCTCCAATTTATTACAGCCATATTTATTAAGCTAATTAATTTAATCTTAATTCACATTGTGGGCTAAAAGCATTATTTAATAACCTATTATTGTTTTAAATATATTATTAGAAGTAAATAGCACATTTCTAACATTGTTTTTGTACACAGATTAATCACTCACAAAATCTACGGCAGCCTGCGTTATTAGTGTGGGTTTTTTTCATCTCAAACAACTATTTACACAGAAAGTAATTAGGAAAATATTTGACAAATGTATAACTACTCTCATAATATATGCATATTACAGCAAACTTTTAACTAAAAATGTACTGTAAGTACATTAAATGTTGGAAATGAGAGAGAAATAATGCCAGCACTTCTGGTTTACTGTAGTATGATGTTAGCCTTTTACAATTGGCAGAATATAGATCAGGAGTCTCAAACTCAAACGTAACAAAGGACCAGTCAAATAGATGTATATCAGATGTGGATGTATTTGAAGTTATTCAGTAAACCAAAATATAACTGTAATTAAAAAAAGTTCTAACAAAGGCCTTTTTGTTGCCAGGCCTTTATGACTTATGCAAACAGTTAAACATTTTAATTTCTTCTCTTTTAATCTCCACAAGATGTTGGAAATGTTGATTTTTTAATGGGTTCTGTGCAGTCCAAAGGCTGCTAGTTTGTGACCCATGATATAGATCATATATCATTGATGAAACTTTTTCTGATTGGTTGTGTGTGACATTTTTTGAAAACAATTGCCAGGCTATCAAATCCAGCTATAATAATGCTACTATTTAGCATTCATTACTAATGGCAATTATTTGTCCTAAAACTGAAAATTAGGTTTATGGATATTAATTAATATTTGTGACATTTTTTGATGCTTATTTTTTCTTATTTATGTATATATAGATGTTGAGAAAAATTTTTATTCAATATTAAATTTATTAATGAATTCTATTACAGATAGTTCCATTGGAAGATCCATTATGTAAATTTTCAGAGGACTATATTCCAATGTTTAATTATCATCCAAAATATCAAGGATATGATTATAATAAACGATATCCATCAAGTGTTCCAGGTAAAATTTCTTATTTTTATTTTCTTTTAAATTCTTAAATAATTTATTATATTAATCAAATTATTTTTAATATCAACTGTTGTCTTAAGAATAACATTTGCTATAATTCTATACCTTTTAAAGCATTGACATAAATTTAAACATGAAAAATTTGCATCAAAGTTAACATATATGAATAATACATTAAAGAATATAACACCACAAAATAAACTATATAAATTAATAAATCTATATTACAAAGCCAAACTTCAGCATACAGTGTATAGTTTGTAATAAAAAAAATGCTTTCTGTGGGCTTCAGCCAGCATCATCAGGTTATGGCCACCTTTTAAATGTAGAACAAATCCAACAAATGCTTAAAGGACATTTTAGAACTTGTGGACTTAACATGCCACCCATTCTTTTAACTTGAAGGTTTGATGTACATGCAACACAGAGGGCTACCCATAGGTACTGTCAATACTATCATTCCTACCTTCAAGAATAATGTTGAATGTAGTAGTCCACATATCTATGCTAGATATGTGGACTACATATCTATGCTAGATATGTGGACTACATCCTTGTTGTTTGGAAAAATAAACTGGACATGCAAGCTGTACTACACACTTACAACAACAACAACAACAACCTATATGGTTTCATACTGAGCTTAGAACAGGAATATTATACAGAAGTGCACTTCCTTAATATGAACATAAGAAGAATGAACAACAGTTTTACACTACAGTATAAAGTAAACCATTTTACCATCCAGTGTTGATACTGGCACATTCACATAATCTGTTCAAATTTAAAATAGCATTAGATCAGTGATAAAAAGAGTATACATGCACAGATCCAGTTACAAAAGTAAGAGGGATGAACTCAGTTATATCAAAAGTGTAGAAGTATAACATAGATAAAATCCCAACATAGAAGGCCTCATCAAGAAATACCAAGCCACAAAAGAAGCAGCAGCCCAATGTTACAGGAGTGTAACTTACAACAAAATATTAGCATAAAACTACAGAAAGATCACTGAAACTAAAAAGGTATCATTAGCTATCAAAAGGAGTTCAACTGTATACATGTTACTTAGGAACAACAAGGACACACTCAGCAGAAATCATCATAAGTGTAAACACCATCTCCTTTAATTAATGGACCACAGTGTTGTCAAGAAGCTACAGTACATTGGGGCCACTAAAAGACTGCTGTACCTATATCTCCAAGAGCACTTAACTTGGATTAAAAAAGACAAACCACCACTGCTCTTTCCACCCTTGCATTAGAAATAGATGTCCATCCCCATCTAGACCAGGCGAGACTTTTACATATATTGTCAGAAAAATCGCATATTTGACATCTGGAAAATTGAAATATATAAAACTACAAAGGAAAACTCTTCCATTAACTACAAAGTCAATAATTCCCTGGCACAGGTCTGGAGAGCTTTATTTGAGATCCAGAATACCACTTTTCAAGGCCAGACAATTGACTAATCAGATTTCATCTTGTAATATGTAAATATTTCCAGTGCACATGGCATTCCAAGTTTCAAAAGAAGAAAGCATTCCATCTTAAACATTGTTCTATGTTCAAAAAGCAGCATAACCTGATGATTGTGGCTTAACCCTTTCTCAGTCACTGTTGCATCCCATAATGTCCATGTGTGGGATCACTTTTTTGGCTTTGACATATATCATATGTTCAATGTGAAAAATGTTCTGGAAATTTTCTTTTGTTAAACAAACAACAATAGTGAATGATGTGTTCACTATTATTGTTTGTTCATTTCACTACCAGTATTTCTCCAGTAGATGGAATTATGTTACAGAAATTATTTAGCAATTTTTCACAGGAAGGTTTAGTATCATTCTGGAATATGAAAGCATCTGTGTAACTTGTTTCTGATAGTTTTTTCAAACAAATAAATAAAATTATTTTACTTATACATATTAATAATATTAAATAATTAATAAGTTAAATAACTAAAATTATTAATAAAATAAATAATAAGTAAATCAAATTATTTTATTCCTAGAAAAAAAATATGTAGGAGCTAATTTTTTCATGGTTTTTATTAAAATTAATTATATATAAAATGTCAATGATGATAAAAAAATGATACTTTTTCATTACAAACTGTATATTGTATGCTAGAGTTTGGGTAAGTAATATAGATATACATTAAAGGAAATTTCATTTCATTTAATGACAAAACATTTTCATTAAATGTTTTTAGTGTAATTTAACTTCTTTAGAAGTTAATTGTTTCTGAAGATGTTAATTGTTTTTTTCAGAAATAAATTATGTAATTTTTTTAGTTAGTTTTTTTAACATAATTGAAAGACAAAAAATTCTATAATTTATACCATATTATATTTCTCAATATATATTAATTTAAAATATAATGGATCACATCATTACAAATATACATTTTTTATAATATATAAATTTTCGTCTACAAGTACATATTTTTCTAATATCAGGACTTATTATACTGGCTTTACAGATAATGCTACAGAGTTTCACAGAAAACAATTTTTTGTTTTATTTAATATACCTGGACACATACATAATATTGCATTTTGGACTCTTTTGTCCCTCTTCAGCAGGTATTTTTGTAGTACATTAATTTTCAAACTTTTTTCTTTTGTTTTTAACTCCACCGGACATTCAGTTTTAACCAATAACAACAATAATACTGTAAACTTAAGCCTGTATTAAAACAAATTATTATATTAATGTTTTACATTACATCTGTTTTTTACATTTATTTACTATTTTTACAACTTGCATCTCTTCCTGTTCAATTTGACTTACTTCTGTTTTCCACTTCTTTCGATTATTCTTTTTATCTCTCAGACTCTCCCCTTCCTCTATGATTCTTCGCCATGATTGGTGCATTTCTCTACCGGTATTACTATTTATTCTGTTATTTTGTCAAATTATATTAATATGTTCGTAAACTTGTCTTTTGTAATTATTTTTTTCTTTTTTCCTTATTTTTATTGAATTTAATACTTTCACATCCTGTGGTATTACAGTGCTCTGCTACTACTGAATTTGCATAATTTCTCTTCTTCAAACAAGTTTAAAATGAATCACACTATTTTTTTTTAAATTCCATCAAAACCTTTATTTGCTTATATATAATAATAGTTCTAGATAAGAATTTAATAATCTACATATTCTTGAACTTAAGACAAATTAATATGAAATTTTTAATTTATTAAAAAATATTTTTATTAAAACGAACAAAAATTTTAAAATTATTCAATAAATATTATTTACAAATTAGACTAATTTGATGTATATTGTGTATGTATTTTTTTATTATAAATATAGGTGTTTGGCCTGGTAGTCCATATAAATTTCCTCTGATGTCTTTTCATAATATGAAAGATTTAGCAACTGCAGAAGTACATATTCATGAGAAAGACAGAAAAGTGAGACTTGATGCATATGGTTTAATAGTGTCATATGGCTGGTTAATGGGCATTGCCACTCATTTAGGTAAGAATTATAATGTTTAATTAGAAAACTTGTCAAAGCTGCATCTACAAAAATATAATTTTTTTTAACAGGTTTTACTCCATTTCATGAATTAACTTATCCACTTGTTACACAAACAGTAGTTAGTAATGGCAAACTTTGGGCATTTTTTATTTATCAATTAAATACCATTGGATTACACAGTGATGTAGATAACAATTCTCTTCAAAACTTGTGTTGGTCATCTGGTCCTATGGAATTATTTGATGTAATTGAAAATAATGAATTTAAAGGTTTAAATGAAGATGTTTTCAAGATTTTATATAAATTCTTTATAAACAGGCCATATTATACAAAAGGATTAAACCTGACTCCTTATCTTAGTGAAGATAAAAGATCAGAAGAAGAAATATACCAAACTAAATTAAAACTGAGACAATTATATGAAAATAGAATATCAGACTATGAAATGTTGCAAGAAATTCCAATTTGGAAAAGAATTTATTGGAAAAGACCTATGGCATTACCATCCATTTGGTTAAAATAAAATTATTGAATATTAAAACAGAAATTTGTCTGTAATTCTTATTGCCTATAATTGTGTCCTTCTGAAAGTATCATAATTATGAAATAGTATAAAGTTTGTTTTCAAAATTAATTATTAATATAATTTCATTTGATTTGAAATAAACTAATTAGAAATGTAATCAATTGTCGTTTTTATACATATATATAAAATATACAAAATATTTTAAACTATATATATAATTGTTGTTTAAAAAGAAAGAAAGACAGAAAAAAAAGTGATTTTTTAATAGAACTTAAAGTTGCTTATAATGGATTATTCAAACTGTTCTGTGGAATTTTAGGATTCCTCATGTGATATTCAAACATCCCACGAAGAGATGAATAATAATAATTAGAAATTTTTATTTATTTTATATTTCTCTTTTTTTCCTGCCTTTTTTCATATCTGTGGTAGATTTTCTAAACCCAAAATAGGGTGACTAGGTGGTGAGGGACAGCACCTACTTCTAAAGCTTGAAATGCTTCCTCTGAATGTCTCTCTTCAAAGGACTCTTGTTCATTGTCATTTCTCTCATCCTTTCCCTCTTTATTCATGAGCTTTAACATTTCTTGATCTTCATCACTTTACTCACTCTGTAACTTTGGTGATATTTTCACAATCGGGAATTTTTCATGTTGTATTTGTCAAATCAATCTCTACAATTTCTTCTGAATCCTCAGAAATTTCATTGAAAAATTTATCCTAACATTTTTTCAGAATCAAGCTTTGGACTTTTGCCCCTGTCTCAGCACATCAGAATATTGCATCTTTTATGTCTTAATATCCAAAAAGGTAGTATTGTCAGGCACCAAAATTGACTGAAGCTCTAGTGAATCTATACTTGCAACTTTATTAGCCTGTCCAATTATTTGCTGTCGCTTAGTGCAACCACCTGTCCATCAATGTGTAAAAGGGCACATTGGGCAGACTGCCCTTCCGGAATCAATACTTGCCTGTGGAGAGGTGTTAGGAAGTATCCGCATACTTGTAATCGAATAAATTGTAAAAACTATAAAGCCCCCTTTCGTTCATTAAATTTATGGGCTATTCTGATATCCTTTTGATGCTGATGGAGCTTTTCGACTGCCGATGGAGAGGAGGATGGACTGATATCAGCACTCATATACAGACATCGCACAAACAAGTCCATATACTAAATCAAACCTGTTTTCTCTCTTGGAATAGACACACAAATACACGCTCCTGCCGATTGGGCGGTCATACTGGAATATTATGACCACCCATTCTTAGCATTTGTAAAAAAAATTGATTGTCAAGACACTTTTTCTATATTGATGCCTAACTTCCAATTTTATGTATTTATCGAATTGAAAGAGGGAACAAAAACCCTCCGATGGGCATCACAGTCGACGCTCATCTCGATTCATCCCACTATTTACAACTTTTAACAGATGGCCAAGATGCTTATTATCTCAAGGTCTCAAGCAGCTAAAATATAAACAGCTTAAAATATGTAAGTTTGTAAATTTTTTATATTTTATATGTAAAAAATTCTGTATTTTTTCTTAGCCTGAAGGAGTTAGAGTTCTAATCCGAAACTCATCGTTTTCACTAAAGGACAATTTTATTTGGTTTGTTTTATTCGGATTAGATGAGACTTCATTAATAATTAATATTAAGATCTGTATTTAGTCTCAAGTTATTTTTGAAGAAAATTATTTAGAATAATGTAATATAATTAAGAACAACGACCAAGCTGAATTATTTTTGCAGGAACTGTTAGAACTACACCAAGAACTACGTTCTTTATGAATCAATTTTGTAGGAATCACAGTCAATCACAGCCCGATACGTGTGAAGTTTACGGACTACGGCTGTTTGAAAGGTTTTCTTCCATAAAATTAATCGATTCTAGACTAATTCGACTCAACATTTCCAAAATACGTATATTTTTTGGGGGGAATAATCCGTATAAACTACGCTATAAACAAATTGTAGGATTACTTACCGAGTGTGCACCGTTCGACATCGCCATTGCTCAAGCTTGTTTTCGTCGCGGAACAGCGCAGCAAACCACGGCCGCGATTTCTGATGTTATTTTTCTGCGAAAACTTCGTTGAACTTTGGAGACATCATTAATATAAATAATTTTAATCGCCGTTGAATAAGAAATGTTTCTTTCACAAGAAATGTATAAAATTACAGTACTGTATTAGACTTACGGTAGCTAATTTACATACTGTACAGACGATAGTTCGCCTAAACTCTTTGTAGCGTAGCGCTAGACGGCGGAGAGCATATATACATAATTATAATAAAGTTACAATAAATTAAGTTAATATATAATTATATATACAGTACCTAATTTATATATAATTATATGTACAGACGATACTAAGCTCAATTTACCCGCCTAAACTGTCCGTAGCGTGGCGCTGGACGGCAGAAAGTAGTTCGGCTGCCCGATGACGTTTTACGTAATTATAGGAGTTTTTTACCGTTGTTGACGGATACCGCCACAATTTTTTCGCCGTCTTATAGGAATCGTAATTATAGGAATCCGTCTTATAGGGGGATCTACTGTATATGTAAATGCACCATCTAGCCCCACCTGTGGGGTAAGATGGGAATATTATTTTTATATACAAGAAAAACAAATTAAAATGATTAAACTGTCGTTTTCTTTAATATTGGAACAAGAACAATGCGCCCATTTACTACAGCGGTTATATTTATTATTATTTTCCGAATAAATAAATACTGTATAAAAGTTTGAACTTACTCGTATTTACCAGACAATACTGTCACTTCGCGCATGCTCAGTTTCGCTATTTTGTAAGCAGACGATATTTTTTTTGTGGAAAAAAATTTTTATTTCGATTGTTATCTCACATTTTATTTCTTGTTAAGATAGTATTTAAATTTCAAAAATGTTTTCACAAATAAAATAAAACGTAAAAACATAAATAATAAAGTAATACAATATATACTGTATAAATTTATTACAGTTAGATATGATTTAAAAGTGGAATATTTCATTTTCTATAAAAAGATCATTTTTAAACTTATTATTTTATATATTCGAAAATATGATATAGAATTATCAATGACAACGAACTTAAAACTAGTTCACTGCACTATATTGCAGTGCCTCTAGCCAGAGCAGAGTTCATGGCCAATCTTGCCCCAACGTGCACTTTTCATACTGACTGCAAACACGGGTCAACTTTATTTCAAAACTAAACAATTTCAGTCTTAAAGGTTACTTCGAATACCATAATATCTTTATCTAAAAGGTAATATAAAAGTTCACAGTGATGATTACTTTGTAGAAACTTTGTAGCGGGCGTAAAATTAGATGAAGTATTGCCGAAACATGGAAAACTGTCTTACTTCCGAACAAAAAGACCGATTCGGACGTTCTCTCGTCCCGTGATCCCTTTTGAGGTTGACATTTAATTTCCCAAATAACAGCTAGATGAAAGCGCGTTAACCACGAATAAACAGACGTCCCCGTCTTGGCCCCATCTTGCACCATTATATTATTTTTATAGAGAAAAATATATATATTTGAGAGAGAAATATACTTACGTGCTGCTCTACTAGTGGTAAATATTGAGAATACATTGCAATTGGTAAACGAGTTTTATCTACTGTTTTTATATAAATACAACAATATCTCTTTCTCTAACTTTGACGAATAAGTGTATATTGTCTGTATGATAAAACGACTAGCGAGTATCTCCGCCGAATTTTTATTGAAAATAATATCCTTTTGAAAATATTTAGCACTAGCTGTACCCGGCCACGCGTTGCTGTGGCTCAATGCATGTATCTATTATAAATGTATAACACTTCCCCGCGGAGGGGAATTTCGAAAAATCCCTTCTTGGTGTACGTTCTCATGACGTACCCTAACTGTGTATCAAATTTCAACTTTCAACTCCTAACCGTTTAGGCTCTGCGCTGATTATTATTATTATCATTATCAATCCATCTCGATTATATATATAGATTGGATAAATGACAACTAACAATCGAAAAACAAACGATTGTTAGTTAGCATAACAATTTGCAGTAGATCCCCTATAACACTGTTGATTATTCCGTGTTGTACGAGTCAACTTAGATTTTACAAATACGTGAACTGTTAACAGCCCGGCACACGTATTTGTAAAATCTAAGTAACTCGTACAACATGGAATCCATATAACACGGAATTATCAACAGTGTTATAGGGGGTCTACTGTATTAAATTACATTTTATATAATTTCATATGAAATGTAACTCAGTTCGTTGATTTCTTGTCCATGACAAATATTATATAAAATATGAATAATCGTTTTACATTTTACTAATTTTGTATAAAAATTATAAATTTTTGAAGCACTCAATTAGCACTTAATTAATATTAAACAAGTTTTTTTTATTAAGTATTTATTTTGCTCATTATTTGTTTAACTAAGTTTCAATTCAATCTGTTAATTTTTGTCTGATAACTTAAAAGAGGTCTTAAAATTGGTTCTCGGCTCCTTGTAATGATCGGGCCGCATTGTTGTAGCTTTATCTTCACTTCTCTCGTCAGGGCTATCAGAGAATGACCGAATACGTTGAATTTGGGGCCCATCCTGTATGTCGATGAAAATTGTCCTAGTTGTAAACTCATTGCGAGAACAGAACTGCGCATTTTTTTATGCCTAACTGACAAAGCCTCTACGATGATCAAAACTAACGAATGACTGAGTTGATTTCGAATCCGCCCCGTTTTCCTTAATGAGGATAAGATAGCAGTTTGTTTTATGAGTGTGATAAAAATGTCTCATGTTTCTGCAACAATGCGTTGTGATATGTATAGAACGCGTTATAGTAACCTTTTTTAACTATCAGAACACAATTTCTCATTTTGGCATTTTTTAAAATGACAGAATGCGTCGTGGCTTTTATAAGAAGCCAGGATGGGAAATTTCTTGTTTTGGCTGTTCTGTAAAGATACAACTCCTTCTGGTCGTTTTCCCCCGCTTATTGAACGTTTTCGATCTTTGAACCTAACATATACAAGTCAATATGCTCGGAAATATGCTTCTAATAAAAAATGGATAAGAATAAATCTAATATTTAGAGGAGCTTTTTTAATGCCTTAAATATAAAGCCTGGTCTATCCTTCCTTCTGAGTAGGTCAAGGAGGCAACTTTAAAATTTCAAATGAAACTACAGTATTACAATTTTTTTTATTAGAAGTATATTTTCCTAGTTATTGACTTGTAACACTTACGTTAATCACCCTGTATACTGTATATATTTATCACGATTGTGATGAGACTGAAATTTCGGCGCATTCTGATTAGATGGCTCGTAAGTTCCAATTTTCATGTTATTTGTTTCATTCGCTTTGTTTCTTCGCTCTCAGGAAAACAGGCACCACAACTCACCTCAGACGAAAACTTTTAGAAATCAATTGGCTTTCCAAACAACCATCTCTTTGGGGCCGGATGGCCAGCGGTTAAGATAGCAGTTTACCGCTCTGGAGATCCGGGATTAAATCCGTATGGGTCGAAAAGCCTCAGGATTTTTCGAGGGTGGTCTGTCCGGATATGTCGAGCCTCGTCCCTCACCACCCGTTGCCTCATTATGGGTCTGGCCAAATCAATAATGGGCTTGTGTAAAATACCCTTTTAGTGCCCACGGGGCGAAGTTAGGAAAAAAATCATCTTTTTTAATCGGTGATTACAATTTTATTAAAAAGCTGTTTTATTTTATTCTATTCTATTCGTTTCTATTTATATATTGTCTCAAATAATTTTTGTTTTGTTTCCATTAAAGAAATATCTGACAACTTATAGGTTGTGTTTTTGTCTCTTATGTTGTGTTCTTTCATTTCGTATTAGATCCTTTTATATCGTTAAATAATCTGATCAACAATTTAATTTTAATTCATTTAGAATCATTGGTTAATACTTTAATGTGTGTTTTATTGCACTTTAAATGTCATTTGGGGAAAAGGGATAGGATAATTGTATTATACTACAACAAGGTATGAATTTCGGCTATAAGAAATAATTAAAAAATTACTCACAATCTACGAGATTTTGATTAAAAGAACTTTCAAGAAAGAAGTACGCTTGTAAATCGGGGTCATTCCGTATTTAAAGTCATATCGATTTTACTTTTGTAATGTTACAACAATACTGATAGTTATTATCCGCAGAGAATTATCAATAATATTTAATTTTCAATTGAATATTAACAATCGAATTCCCAAAAATTAAGTTAATGCGTGTGAAAGATGGTTGTAGAAACACATCCGTTTCCAGTAGAACGTACGAAATACGTCACAGTTTAAATAGGGTCTTACAGAACGATTTGAATTTGAATATTGGGTGACGATTTAATAAAACTATTAATTTGTAAAAATCAATTTCATATATATTATAATATTATTGAAGTTAGATTGTATATAATTCTAATTAGCATATTTCATTTGTGAAAAACATACAAAATGCTTTATTTAAATATCATATATTAGCGAAAAAAATGTCTTATTTTTATAACGTGTTTCGTAGTTGATATTAAAAGAATTAAATCCATTAATAATAGGCTATGTAATAAAAATAACAAAACAAAATAAAACAGTTGATGGTTTAAAAGTAGTATTGATATTATCTTAACGATATTTATCATTTTAAAACAAATTTCACGTTAGTTCTATATACAATTAGTCACTTAGAATTAGATCATAGCAAGTATGCTTACAAGTAGATTACATACACAGATGAAAGAGTATAACTAGACGTATGTAGTAGGAAATCAACAACGATAAACAGCAATATGTATGAATTTAACTTAAAAATTGCCTGTCTTTAACAAATTCAAATGTTTGAAAAATTAGTTTCCCCCTCTTCTTTTGCCTATTTTGGTTTTAAAATTTTCCAAGCAGCCACAATATAGGGAAAAAAAAACTAATAAAATAGTATATTTTTAATATTGAATACTTTAAAATGAACGAAAAATTTCACAAATTATTGTTCTAGTAAAATTTTTCTCTGAATGAATCTAAATAATTATTTTGTAAAATTTTAAAATTCATTTTTATTAAATATACACAAAATAAATTTGATGAATAAAACATCAATGAGACTTTTTGAGAATCTTAATAAATAAACCATAAATAAAATAAATATCTGATATTTTATATTCTCTTATATAATAAAATTCGAAGACAGTTTCATTCCTACAAAAATAAAACGATAAAAAATCAATAATAATTGAATTTTTGACTTTGAAATTAAACTCTTTTAAGAATGAATTGATTTTTTATTTTATTTTTTAATCATTTAACTGAACTGTAAATTATCAAGTTAAAAACTTTTGTTGAAAAAAATTTTCTAAGAAATTTGTTACAATTTTAAATATAAAATTGCTCTCGTATCATAAAGACTCGTTTAAATTTAAAACAAAACAGAAAATAAGATTCATAATAATAGAATATAAATAAATGTGCTTTGAAAATAAATAATTTTTTAACGAAAAATTCATAAAATAATATTTCGGTTTTAACTAATTATTAAATATATAAAGTATTATGTATTTAACAATTACTTTAAAATCAAAATAAACTATGAAATAGTTAATAAAAACATTTATATTTGCTATTAAATTAATGTCTTATTTATAAATAGATAAAAAATCCTTAGGTAATAGGTTAATAAAAACCATTTTAAATCGTCTAACTAGCATTCAAATTAAATATAATTATAAATAAATTATTTTCGACAGAAGTTAACACAATGTGACTAATATGTTAACGATAAACAAACGCTTTTTCTTTCTTAAAAAATATGAAAACTGAGTCTAATCCATTACTTAGCTAAAAAGTATATAGATATATCAGTTTAAAAAATCGTCGAAAACTGGTGCATATTCTTTATTTTTTCTTCAAGATTACTTATGAGCTGACAGCATTTCATTAATAACCTGAAAATATCCTAAAGCCCGGACAAAGCTATCTCGTATTTAACCACCACTTACCCCAAACATTTAAATTCCTATGGGAAAGGATTAGTGGTCATGTATCACTGGTATGAGTCCATTAATGTTGGCATGACAGAAAACAAATCCGCTTACGTGATTGTAACTGTTCTATCTGCTTACTCTTAGGAAGAAATCATCTCTTCCACCAGATTAACCTATCTATCTGCAAGGTGTGGGCAGATCAGGAGCCATTTGCTAACTTGATCTCTGGAGAATTGTATTAAAGCTTATAAAATTGAAGATAATAAAATTACTTACGGAATTTAATTGAACTAACAACAAAATATTGGTATTTTCTAATGCGTTTTGTAATTTTTTTTTCTTATTTTATTAGCTTTCTAATATATATATTTAAAAAAATGTTGGCTTTTAAAATGTATTTTAAAAATGTAAACATTTTAATAAATACGGTAATACTTTTGAGAAGATTAATGTATTTAAATCTAAAATTGGACATTTTTAAGAGATTTAATGTGAAAAATAATTTTTAAATTTAATCCTTAGAAAAAGTGAAGTAGCTAGAGTTTTAGTTATTATCATTAAAAAAATGTCATATTTCCTTATTATTTATGATATAATTACATTAATATTAAAATTTGGTAGCTTTACTAAAAATGAAAGGAAAAAAACAAGAAAATAAAAGAAAAAAGTGGACAATTTAAGGTAAAAGAGCATAAAAACTTCGGTATTTTTTCGCATGTGTACAGCTAAAGTTTTAGCAGTTCTTCGACCAAATTTTTGTGTGAAAGTTTTATGGTGAGAAGCTAACCACGTTCTTATTTGGGGAGAACAAAAAACTACCCGATTCAGCAGTTTCAACTAAAATATGAGGGAAATCAAGTGGAATGGGTTGGTTGATAATTATATCGTACAGCAATTGTCAGATTGGTTGATAGAGCGTAGAAAATGAAGAGGGAGTGATATAATTAATGAATATCTTTGCAGTCAAGTTGTAGACCATCTAATCACTCGTGGAGCGATTAATCAGACGAAAGAGAGCGATATTTCCGTTCAGTTAAGCTATAAAATGTAGAAAAAGTCGGGAAATCTCTGCTTGTCGCGTTCAGATTAGGAATTTACATGCAGTTTTTAATATTTAATGAAACCAATTTTTACTTATGTTTATTCATTGGTCAAATTTTAAAGTTTTTAAGTTTTAAAAACTATAAATTTCTCAATTAAAATTTGAAATGTCGAAGAATCGATTTTTTAATGTAAATTTTAGCTTAAATAATTAAAAATTCATATAAAAATTTAAAAGTTTATTTATCTTTAACAGAAAATTTCTTACACACACATATATATGTGTGTGCAAGAAACTTTCTGTTAAAACTAAGTAATTAAAAATTTATATATACATTATTTCTATAAATTTAAATCTTTTAAAAATTAATAAAAACTAGGATTGTTTCTCTGATATATTTAGATCTGTTTAAATTTTTTAAATTCATTTTTCAAGTTAAATTTTTTATTATTTTAAAAATTTTTATTTTGTATATTTTATCTAACCAATATTTTTAAATAATAATAAAAGAAAACTTATAAACTGAAACTCTTTAATTAAAAAATATAAATGTATAATAAAAATGTATCGCTTTGATAAGGATTGTATCAATTCGTAGTTAAACAATTAACCTTAACACAATTTCACCAGAATAAATTATAAAACAATTGAAAATTGAAAGAAAAAATTTATTAAAAACTCCTTCCGCATATTTTTTGCATTCAAAAAAATCACCTGATAGAGTGGTTCTTATATTATGAATGTGATCGAAGAGTAGCTAACATAATTTAGGAGGGTTTGACATTTTTAAACTATAGAACCTTGTCAAAATCTGTGTAGTTCTATTACTGTAGAAGCAATGATTATAAATGGGATTTAACCAAGCGGGAAATATCTTCGGTCCCCCTTACATCCCTATCGGTCTGCCCTCTTAGATTGCATCATTTTTCATAAAACTTGTTGCCTGATTCAGGTGTATCCATACAGGTAGATAAGCGATGTAGCTTGGGATTGGTTGACTTATAATCTCTAGTAAGTGATTGGTTGTCATTTTTATTCCAATGTTAAATATCGAATGAATGCAGGAAAGTAGATACAAAAGACAAAACCATAATGGAAAACTGGACGCAAAGTATCTCTAACAATTCCTTAAACAGGTGTTCGACAGGTAAGTCGAGAGGCTTGATTTTTCGTTTTTCTTCTTCTTTTTTTTCATTTAATAGCGATGTAATTATATTTTGTTTATAGGGCATACTAGATATACTATAGAGGAACTGTTAAGAGATAAAGAAGACTCCGTTATTCCCGCTACTATTCCTTCTTTTCCGAATTTTTCTTGGTGGCAAACTTCACCTGTTAACAACCCTCTGAGACAAGTTGCTCTCTTAACGTTTGGAACTTTGCAGGCGGATGCCTCCTATTTTACATCGATGAAAGATGGTAAGATACTATTGTATAAATTATTTTCGACAGAAGTTAACACAATGTGACTAATATGTTAACGATAAACAAACGCTTTTTCTTTCTTAAAAAATATGAAAACTGAGTCTAATCCATTACTTAGCTAAAAAGTATATAGATATATCAGTTTAAAAAATCGTCGAAAACTGGTGCATATTCTTTATTTTTTCTTCAAGATTACTTATGAGCTGACAGCATTTCATTAATAACCTGAAAATATCCTAAAGCCCGGACAAAGCTATCTCGTATTTAACCACCACTTACCCCAAACATTTAAATTCCTATGGGAAAGGATTAGTGGTCATGTATCACTGGTATGAGTCCATTAATGTTGGCATGACAGAAAACAAATCCGCTTACGTGATTGTAACTGTTCTATCTGCTTACTCTTAGGAAGAAATCATCTCTTCCACCAGATTAACCTATCTATCTGCAAGGTGTGGGCAGATCAGGAGCCATTTGCTAACTTGATCTCTGGAGAATTGTATTAAAGCTTATAAAATTGAAGATAATAAAATTACTTACGGAATTTAATTGAACTAACAACAAAATATTGGTATTTTCTAATGCGTTTTGTAATTTTTTTTTCTTATTTTATTAGCTTTCTAATATATATATTTAAAAAAATGTTGGCTTTTAAAATGTATTTTAAAAATGTAAACATTTTAATAAATACGGTAATACTTTTGAGAAGATTAATGTATTTAAATCTAAAATTGGACATTTTTAAGAGATTTAATGTGAAAAATAATTTTTAAATTTAATCCTTAGAAAAAGTGAAGTAGCTAGAGTTTTAGTTATTATCATTAAAAAAATGTCATATTTCCTTATTATTTATGATATAATTACATTAATATTAAAATTTGGTAGCTTTACTAAAAATGAAAGGAAAAAAACAAGAAAATAAAAGAAAAAAGTGGACAATTTAAGGTAAAAGAGCATAAAAACTTCGGTATTTTTTCGCATGTGTACAGCTAAAGTTTTAGCAGTTCTTCGACCAAATTTTTGTGTGAAAGTTTTATGGTGAGAAGCTAACCACGTTCTTATTTGGGGAGAACAAAAAACTACCCGATTCAGCAGTTTCAACTAAAATATGAGGGAAATCAAGTGGAATGGGTTGGTTGATAATTATATCGTACAGCAATTGTCAGATTGGTTGATAGAGCGTAGAAAATGAAGAGGGAGTGATATAATTAATGAATATCTTTGCAGTCAAGTTGTAGACCATCTAATCACTCGTGGAGCGATTAATCAGACGAAAGAGAGCGATATTTCCGTTCAGTTAAGCTATAAAATGTAGAAAAAGTCGGGAAATCTCTGCTTGTCGCGTTCAGATTAGGAATTTACATGCAGTTTTTAATATTTAATGAAACCAATTTTTACTTATGTTTATTCATTGGTCAAATTTTAAAGTTTTTAAGTTTTAAAAACTATAAATTTCTCAATTAAAATTTGAAATGTCGAAGAATCAATAGTTAGATTGTATATAATTCTAATTAGCATATTTCATTTGTGAAAAACATACAAAATGCTTTATTTAAATATCATATATTAGCGAAAAAAATGTCTTATTTTTATAACGTGTTTCGTAGTTGATATTAAAAGAATTAAATCCATTAATAATAGGCTATGTAATAAAAATAACAAAACAAAATAAAACAGTTGATGGTTTAAAAGTAGTATTGATATTATCTTAACGATATTTATCATTTTAAAACAAATTTCACGTTAGTTCTATATACAATTAGTCACTTAGAATTAGATCATAGCAAGTATGCTTACAAGTAGATTACATACACAGATGAAAGAGTATAACTAGACGTATGTAGTAGGAAATCAACAACGATAAACAGCAATATGTATGAATTTAACTTAAAAATTGCCTGTCTTTAACAAATTCAAATGTTTGAAAAATTAGTTTCCCCCTCTTCTTTTGCCTATTTTGGTTTTAAAATTTTCCAAGCAGCCACAATATAGGGAAAAAAAAACTAATAAAATAGTATATTTTTAATATTGAATACTTTAAAATGAACGAAAAATTTCACAAATTATTGTTCTAGTAAAATTTTTCTCTGAATGAATCTAAATAATTATTTTGTAAAATTTTAAAATTCATTTTTATTAAATATACACAAAATAAATTTGATGAATAAAACATCAATGAGACTTTTTGAGAATCTTAATAAATAAACCATAAATAAAATAAATATCTGATATTTTATATTCTCTTATATAATAAAATTCGAAGACAGTTTCATTCCTACAAAAATAAAACGATAAAAAATCAATAATAATTGAATTTTTGACTTTGAAATTAAACTCTTTTAAGAATGAATTGATTTTTTATTTTATTTTTTAATCATTTAANTTTGTGTAGTTTATGGTAATCCGATATATTATTCAAACTCTGTTGATTTCAAGGATCATAAATTATTGCAGACATTAAGCGTTATATGCCGCAAATGCGAATTATGCAGGGGTTGTTATAGGAGTGCGCGCCGAAAATAAAGCTTGAGTAAAACAGAGATGGGCAACTCGCGACCTCCGGAACCCACAAAATATTAATAAATATATCAATTTCCCATCTTAAGAAAGTATGCAGCAAAAATTCTATCGCTATTTCCTACAACTTATATGTGTTAACAGTTTTTTTCCGCAATGAATTTAGTAAAATGTATTGATAAAACAAGAAATCGGCTAACAGACTCACATCAAAACTAATTTAAAACTAGCAGTGACTAATATGTTAATTTATAATTATATAGTCTGTGAATAAAAAATTGTGATTTGCGATTATTTTTTGTTTTTCTTCAGTTTTCTCTTTTATGCGGCTCTCGTCAGTTCAGTAGTTTTAAGCGTGGCTCTTACATAGAAAATGGTTGCCCATCCCTGACGTAAATAGAGACTACAGAAATATATTAGTCTAAATATTTATATTAAATATTATAATATAACTACTGTATATTAAAATTTGATGAGAGTTGCTATTACATTAATACATAAGTAGTTACTAATGTAACAACTTTTTGATTTATTTCATTAAAACAAAATAATATCAATTACGACACGGTTCTCTTCTTATTAGTCTAATTAATAATATAAATCAAGCTTGAATCGTTAATAAAACTTTATTTTCATTAAGAATATCTTTATTTTTAAATATACAAGCAACGCCATAAAGCAAATGTCAGCCATCCCCTATATTAAATAGGTTATATGTTAAAACATAGGCCTAATATAAAACAAATGTATATAATACGATTGTTTATCTTTCTGATTTTTTTCTCCACGATCTATAATAACAAAAGCTTAAATTGGCCTAATATTTTTAATATTCTTCGTAATGAAATAATTCTAAAACATCCTTCCAATATGTTTCTTTAATTTTTCTTCATTTCTATAATAAATTGTTATAAACTATTTTATAATTCCTTCTATATTTTCACATTGAATCTGTATGATAAATGTTTAAGATTTTCTTGAATAAATATTTAGTGCTGTTTTCTTGATAATAGCAAATTAATTTCTGTTGTAAAAGTTTAAAATAATGATTTTTTATATTTAGGGGAGACCGGGGCAACTTCGGCATGCGGGGCAAGTTTGTCAAGCGCTTTTTTTTTAAAACAAATTAAAAGGAGACTTTGATTACAGGTTAGGCAGTTGAGTTTTATTGGTGGCTTGTTGAGTGTAGTGTTTTTATTGTTCTCCAACAAGCGTAGTTGAATTATCAAGCAAATTTTCATTTTCGTTCAATTCCATATAATATTTTTTTTCCATTTATATTGAATTGGCAGGTTTTGTTATAATTCCATGATAACGAAAGTTACTTTTCCTGTTAGAAGGATGTAACTTCAACTTATTCACGTGGCCAGATCGTGGCTTGGCATTCTGTTCTCAGGGTTGTACTTAATGTTTCGAAATCATGACTAGCGGGGTAAGATCGGCAACATAAAGCCACATTAGAAGCAAAGGATAAAAATCAAACAGATGATAAATGAAAACATGTTTGCATTTGTTATTCATGTATATATGTCTTTGAACTTGCATTTCGTTGTAATAATATTAAATGGGTGTTGGATTTGTATTTCTTTGTTTTAATAGTGAATTCCAACTTATACATTGTTAATAACATAATTTTATATACGTGCCTATCTTGCCCCATTACTGTTGCCCCTATACCAGGGGCAACTTTAATAAAAATAATTAAAATAATTACAACTTTACAAAAAGAGAGAAGTTGCCGATCTTGCCCCTATACCCGGGGCAACTTCGTCAATTTCTCTCTTCTTGTAAAGTTGTAATTATTTTAATTATTTTTATTTCCAAACTGATTTTAACCAGTTCTATAGTAAGGTAACATTCCAATAGACAATATGCAAAGCTTTTTTTTCAGTTTACAGCAGTATTTATTACACAAAATTTAAGTAAAGCTTAACATGCCGATCTTGCCCCGGTCTCCCTTATATAGTATAATTATTGTTTCACATCTAACACAATTGTGCTGATTTTTATTTATTATGATGAAATGAAAGAATTGATTAAAAAATATTTATATTAGAAAAAAAAATCTTTTTAATTATTTTGGTTGTAATTTGAGTTAAATTCTTTTAATATATTTCAGTACTTTTTCTATACAATTAATACGAGAAATTGAGGAACCTTTCTATCAAAATAAACTGCTGCGCTATAATTTTGATTATTATATTTTATAACTTTATGTACCTATCTTTTAACATTTTACGAAGATATTTGTTTGAAATAGTAAACTGTATATATTTTTTAAAGATTTTTTTTATTTGTGTAGTTTATGGTAATCCGATATATTATTCAAACTCTGTTGATTTCAAGGATCATAAATTATTGCAGACATTAAGCGTTATATGCCGCAAATGCGAATTATGCAGGGGTTGTTATAGGAGTGCGCGCCGAAAATAAAGCTTGAGTAAAACAGAGATGGGCAACTCGCGACCTCCGGAACCCACAAAATATTAATAAATATATCAATTTCCCATCTTAAGAAAGTATGCAGCAAAAATTCTATCGCTATTTCCTACAACTTATATGTGTTAACAGTTTTTTTCCGCAATGAATTTAGTAAAATGTATTGATAAAACAAGAAATCGGCTAACAGACTCACATCAAAACTAATTTAAAACTAGCAGTGACTAATATGTTAATTTATAATTATATAGTCTGTGAATAAAAAATTGTGATTTGCGATTATTTTTTGTTTTTCTTCAGTTTTCTCTTTTATGCGGCTCTCGTCAGTTCAGTAGTTTTAAGCGTGGCTCTTACATAGAAAATGGTTGCCCATCCCTGACGTAAATAGAGACTACAGAAATATATTAGTCTAAATATTTATATTAAATATTATAATATAACTACTGTATATTAAAATTTGATGAGAGTTGCTATTACATTAATACATAAGTAGTTACTAATGTAACAACTTTTTGATTTATTTCATTAAAATAAATTAAAATTAAGAAAAGTCTTTAATTTGTTTATGTAAATTAGTTAAGTTAAATGAAATTTATGTACAGGCCTACTGTAAAAAAAAGTAATTAATTTAAAAAAATTAATTTTTAGTTAAACTTTCTATAAACAAATAATTTTTTCATAATTATATATTCAATTCTTAATTAAAACAGTTTACAAACTCTGCTAAAATTATATGTTTATTATTGAAACTTATAAAATCAGATTAATTCAAAATTTACACAAAATAAGATCATATAACTTTTTAAAAAAATAGATTAAAATCACTTATTTAGCTTTAACAAGTTTTGTTTATTAATTATTAATGTTTTATGTCGGTTTGTTTACTTTTTCTCACATAAACGTTTCATAAATTCATTATATTTCTCTTCGATTACCTTTCTAATATTATGAATAATTTTTACTTTTATTCTGTAAATCTTTGTTCAAATTTTACGAATTCAATTAAAGTTTTAATAATTAAGTTATATTAATTCTCGTTATACTACTTTCTTTAAATAATTTGACATCGTTTCCTCTATCCCTCGTCCCCAAAGTTGAACTATCAACTTAAAA
The DNA here is from genome assembly GCF_000671375.1 of Centruroides sculpturatus. Classification (NCBI taxonomy): domain Eukaryota; kingdom Metazoa; phylum Arthropoda; class Arachnida; order Scorpiones; family Buthidae; genus Centruroides; species Centruroides sculpturatus. Next base: position 144,857 of record NW_019384556.1, read on the forward strand.
GCTATTTATTTAGAACGAAATGAATTATGGCATAATCTACTTATGCATTCCTGTTAAGAAATAATTGAATGATTTTATAGCAAAGAAAATTGTAACCGAATATGTTTTATATTTTTATATTATATTAGATTATGTTTCATAATTATCATAATTATGATTTTCTTCTAATTTGTTATCTTAATTTTATCATTTATTTATTTGTTTCTCTAAAAAGTTAGAAATTCGAATATAATTTGTTAATAAAATTAATATAGATACAACTATCATTTTCTAAATTTAAAATTTTTAAATAAAAGTTAGACCCAAATAGAGTACAGTTGAAAAAAATAACAATTAATTTTTAAATAAAAATATATTTTAAACAACAAAATGGCTAAAGTTATTATGAATATTGTTAATAATATTTAAATTAATTTTATTCTCGCTATTAATTTCCCTCATATAGTTTTTCAAATATAGAAGAATATTTGTACAGGAAAATAATTTTATTCTGCATGCATTTGATTAATATATACATAACTAACTACAAAAATATATTACAAGAATAAATTATTTAATTATTTTTTGAAATCCTTACCAATGGCTGAATGGATAAAACCACTTGCGATTTGTGGATGACCAACGGATAGCCACGTGTTTTCCGGGATTTCTTTACGTGTCTAAATAGAGACCAGTTTCCCATATAAGGTCCTCCCGAGAGGCATCCCCCTTGGCAGATCGTTCTCATGTTGTGTGCCTTACTCCGTCAATCCGTTAAAAGCATTCAAAATTACAAAATTCCTAAATAATCATATAACGATAAAGATAATTTAATTTAGAAATTTAACTTTTATAATAACTTATTACTGAATAATGTTAATGGAGTCGCTGTGATCGTCGACGCTGCTGGTGAACTTTTGTTTGACTTTCAAAGTATCGTTGGAGTGTCTGGTGATTTTAGAGGCAGATAATGAGTATTTTGGAGTTTCAGATAATAACGAATCGAGCATGTTTGAAATTGATTATATGTCTATTAATAATAGCAGGAATAGAGCCTAATCCAGGTCCCTTTCCGAGATCCCCTCCGGAAATAGACTACGAAGATATGCAAAAACGGGGACGCGGTAGACCGCGGAAAGTTAATACTCGTAATATAGATAGAGGTGAACTGTTAGAATTTATAGAAGATGAACAAGGCCAATCTGGAGATTCTTCCTCGAAAGGAAAATTAGGTGTGATAAGAGATTCTAATATTCAGGATTATTTTTCATCGTCATCAGTTGTGGAAGAACACATTACTGAAGAGACGCCGTATACTATCAAAGCAGTTTATCATTTGATTCAGGAAAAGTTTACAATACTGAACTCAGACTTACAGTTAATAAAGGAAGAACTGGTTACATTNAGCATTTTAGATATTCTATTATCACATGACATAGAAGACAACCGTTCACGTTTAAAACCAAACTGGTATGGTTCACTATTGAACTATCCAAATATTAATAATTATATTCTATCGAATCTACCTTTTGTTATAAAACGGTTTTTTATTCAAATACGTCTAAATTCAGAAATATTAATGTTAAATAATAAATTCTACTCGTATGCTGATAATTTATGTCCTAGATGTAATATGGAATTTTCAAAGTATCACTTGTTTTGCCAATGTGAAAAGAGCTATGAGTTAAAAAGGAAATTTGATTTGTTAAGTTTAAGTGAGTGCAGATCGGTGGAAGAAATGTACTATATATTCCATAGAGCAACAACTCGATTAATAGTTAATTTATACAACTATGTTAAAACTTTTGTAAATATTTAGAAGGAAAATATTATTGTAATAATACTATGTAATATGTTATATTATTTAAGTTTATGGTTCTCCCATTGTAACAGGCAATTGCCGTATTACAAATAAAGCGTAATTTGGATTGGATTGGATTGGAATAATGTTAATTTTTAAGTAACAAAATAATCGTGAAAAATGTCTATTACATGTGAAAATTTAATTTGTATTTAATAAATTAGCGAAATTAATTTGATACAGAGGTAAACTATAATAAAAAAATTATATTTTTAATTTTATACTAGTTTTTAATTACAGTTATATTTAGAATATTTGCAATAAAGAATGAAGCATAAAGTAGACTCTCATATTTTATTTAATATTAAAATGATCTTGAAAATAATTTTTATGCAACATTTATTTCGAACAAAATCTAAATATACTAAACACAATCTTCTGATGAAATTCTTTTTCAATTATAAAAAATTCAGTAGCCAACTTTTCAGCATCAAACAGCAAACTTTGAAAAGTTTAAACAAAACTGCAAATGAAGTTTATTGATTTTTTCAGAAATTTTCTCTCCAGTCCGATCGAACATTCTACCTTTAGTTATGGATCGATCTCCATGGTGGGACATTAATTACCATAGCTCAGAGACCGAATTTTCAAAACAACTTTATGCTCTTCCTTGTCCGTTTATACATCAATCTAAGCATTGCCCTTCTGCATGCCAAGAAATGCCATCGCCTCCAATTAGAAGGTTAAACGCTAATCAAGATCAATGTCTCCCTCAAAACGCAACAAGTATAACCGATTGCTTCAAAATGGCGAAATCCAGGATTATGACAGATAAAAGTTATTTATGTAAACAATGCGGTAAGACTTTCAAGCGTTCCTCTACCCTTTCGACTCATATGCTGATTCATTCTGATATCAGACCCTATCCTTGCCAGTATTGTGGAAAGAGATTTCATCAGAAATCAGATATGAAGAAACACACATACATTCACACAGGTAATATTTACTTAACTCAATGAATAATTTAATTAGATTGAATGTAATTCTTATAAATAATTTTTTATTGAAATTTAAAACTAGAAAAATATAATTAAAGTAGTACTGTAATAACTTTAAAGTTTAAAAAACAATTTTTTTGTAATTGCTCAGCTTAAGTTAATTAAAATAAGAATTAACAATCAATTACCTTATAATAATTTAGATAAATGTCATTATTAAATATATCAGAATATGTTAATTAAAAAAATATAATTAAAATAAAAAAAAGATATTCAGTTGAAATAAGAGTTGAGGACTTTTCATCAGTATTTACAAGTATTGCAGTTAAACAAGCTTTACAGGAGCAAAACTTTATAGTCATTATTCCTTTATCTACAAACTATTTTTCTTTCAGGAGAAAAACCTCATAAATGTGTAGTATGCGGCAAGGCTTTTAGCCAATCTTCAAATTTAATTACTCACACTAGAAAACATACAGGGTTTAAGCCTTTCGCATGCTATACTTGTGGAAGAGCTTTTCAGAGAAAAGTGGACTTGAGACGTCACCGTGACACTCAGCATGCAAAAAGTTCTATTCTCTCCTCAGAAGGAAAAACTCACGAATTGTTTTCGAGTGAAACAAGATGGAATCGCGACATATTTCCCACTTTAGCTGCAAATTGTAGCAATTTTGAAGGATTTCATTTGCTAACTGATTAAGTATTCTGTAATTGTCTAATTGTATTGTTGTTGTATATTGCTGGTGATGTGGACCAATATTATATTAATGATGTGTAATTCAAATATTTAAAAATAAATATATCACAATTATCCTAAAAAGTCATTAGGAGTTATCTCTAAACAAATTCTTAATCTAAATTTAAAATATCATTTATTTTATATTTTTAATTTATAATAATATTTTTTTAAATAGTCGTTATAAATAAATTTTTAAAATTTTTCTTATTAAAATATGTCAGGGACTCACATTTTAATTTTTAAATTTTAATAAAGTATAATACACTGATTCATTATAATCTGAAATACAATGAACTGGTTATATTTTTAGTTCTCTATAAATACTGTATATCTATTGTATGTTTAAAATTAATTAATCTATATTTAGTACTTATAAGTCGCCTTATAATTTAAGTATTTTTCTATTGAGCTTTGTTGCCTCATAAGGTGTTTAAAAATACATTAATAATGAAATATTTAGAACAAATATGTGACATTTTATGCACAAAAATCAGGAACACAAAATTGACAAAATGTGTTCCTTTTCTCTCTAAATTAAGGAATGTAGTCCATAGTTGGCGGCATTTTTGATTTTAGTCTTGACGCCAGCTACTAGAGTTCGAAAGCGCTCTGTTTGCTGACGTAACGGACTCTATATTCCTCTAGCACAAAAACTGTATCTGTTGCGTAATTTGCAACTGTAAAGTCCAGCAAGAAGGCATATAGCCCATCCGAGTGGTGCCTCATGAGGAATGATGTCAACCCCTTCTTAATAAATTTCTTCGTGTACTCATTTTTGTTGACGCAGAGACGAGAGGGTGCTTGATGTCTTCTTTTTGGACCGATTGCTGCTCAAAACAACACTTTTTAAGGTAATTTTGCATTGCATTTAAGTTTTACCCACAGATCAACCTCAACCCCAAGTTCACTATAGTAAGTGTTATTCCCAGTGCAGTCACTTCCACCAAATACGACACATCGTCCATAATAATGTCCAGTCCATTTGAAGCTTTGAAATCGCCCTCGCGTAGTTTTAGCAGCAGATCCTCTGTGATTCGAGATTTTTATTTTATTTTGAGGCTGACTTTAGCTTTCGAAGGACAAAATTTTAATTCGACTAGTATGTTTTTAACATACTGATGAGATATTTTAAACTTTCTTCCATTTTTCTTAGTGACTGTTCAACTTTTCCGATAGCCTCTCTTTCCAATGATTCTCTTTTGCTATTTGTCATTTAAATTCTCTTTCGATCTTACAACTTTCCAGCCTTTCTACAATGCTGTGTTGCTTGTAAAACTCTCCAAGTACGTTTACAATTCTTTTTCGGCTCTTCATTAAGCTGCTCTATTTTGTTAACGTTTGGATACTTGTTACTGTGGCAATATGAATTTAAATCTATGGAGTCCGAGCAACAATCTATGCTATCATATTCTTAAATTTATGTTTTTAAAATACCAAATATGCTCGCCAAAATTGTGTAGACACACCTTATATGGAATTCGATTTTCTAGCAAGAGATATATTTAACTTTTAAGCTTAATAATAATGATTACGCAACTGATTTAATCGGCTATTCTTACAACGATCCTAAATCATAACTTTAAAATATTTAAACAGTTATAAAAACTTACAAGTTAGTATCGAAAAGATCTTCAAATTCATTGAGCTTAAACATAATACTAGATTTTACAGTAGCGCTATGCAAGAGATCTAATCAAATTACGGTATATTTATGGGCTTCAAAAAAGATAACATTTTTGAAAACTTTAAGACCAAAAGATCTAAAATTAAATGTTTACGAATTGTTTCATAAATAATTTATAGATATTCATATATTATATTGTAAAGAAATTCTATATGTTTTTTTTTAAATCCTTTCCATCCTGTGGGGACTAAGAGAGCATTTTTTCATACATTGTGGGTTTAGCCAGACTTACAATAGATAGTGAGATATTTATCCGGGACAGGTCTTTAAATACGAGTAATTCCTGGGGTTTTTCGCCTGATTCGATAACCCGGAGTATCCTAGTCTTAATCGTCTCGTCCATCCGGCCGTTCTTCCATAATGTCACGAAGATGCAAAGAAGTAATAGATGCATGATTCGTAATATTACATAGTATTATATGCATATGTGGTAGTTTCAAAGTAAAATCAATAGAAGAAAAGAAGGTGAGATGGCTAGCACTTCGCTTCCTCCATCTTTTTTTCCATAAATCAATTCCAAATTTACATTGGAAAGGAAATGAATGTTTTCCTAGAGCCACACGAAGTTGTACGCAGACGAAAACGACCATTTGTTGAGGCGCAAACCAGAGTTGCTTTGGCTTGGATGGAGGCTTGTCGCTGTCTAATGTGGGGGTGCTGAGTAACAACAGCTTTATATAAGAAACTATACCGGTATTTATAATGTATTTATAAAATTTTTTAAATTTTATATTTTTTTAATTTAATTAAAATAATTCAAAAATCGAAATTTTTGTCTTTTCATATTAACATTTGTACAGATCACAAAGTACTCTGCACCTCTGTCTGACGCAGTTTCTCTCATGTTACGTGGCTACACTGCAACAACACTGCTAAACAGTGCAGAGTCATCTCAAGCATTTAATCATATGAAACGCAGGGGCCGAACGAGTGGGAACTGTTCTCTAAGTAGCGTGGCACTATGCTGTTTCACAGTGCTGTCGCAGGAGGCACGCGGCACACAAACAATAATGACATCACTAATCTACTTCTGCTGCTCGAGAGAGCAGACAGCCTAATTTCCACTCAGTAGTGCAATCGGGACCAAGGTGATTGTTGGGTCAATTCTGATGATCTATTGACGTCACGCGTAATTTTTCCCTTCTTGAAAAAACTAAGAACACTTTTTATTTATAAACATGTTTAAATAAATCTCAATTGTAATAAAAATTGATGAGAGAATATATGTAGATATTTCATATTTAATTTTATTTCATAGAAACAAACAAACAAAAAACAATAATTATGTACTGTACGGTACGTTATATTCTAAACCCTATATTCACTATTAATTATGAGGAGCAGATTCGAACAAAGATTATTTCCTAAAAAAGTAAACAAAATAAGCGTGAATTTACGCTATTTAATGTTTTAATAATTTTATTTAAATTTACGACAATTTATAGGCTATTTCGTTGCACTTGGTACAATGAAAATAATTTTAAAAAATTAAACACATAATTTTAACTTAAATAATTGTTTATGTTTAAATGTTTGAGTGTAAGAGGGCATTAATAGTCTACTCGCAGATTTGCTTAACAAATCTGCGTTAAGAAAGTAGACTATGTGACGTTTTTCAGCCAGTGTGCGTAACTCCAACTTTACCACTCAATAACGTTGAAAGTTTCAATGTTAACACAATAAAATATATATATAAAATAAAAAATATTTAATTATCTTTCACAGGATATAAATTTTATTTGTATTTTATTACAACATTTAATGCTTTTTGTTTATAATAAAGCAGTTCGCCTCTTTAAAACCGTAAGAGTTAAATCTGAACATAGTGTTGATAAAATACGTTTAAGCCACAGGATTTTAGAATATATATATGTAAATTATTCCAACTTGATTAGTTTGTAAGTTATAATACATAATTTTTGGAAATAAACAGCTTTCTGGAGCCACTAATAGTGTTACATCATCGTCGCACTACGACAATTCAATCACTATTCCTATCGCTTCTTTAAAAAAAAGTTCATCAGAAGATGAAAATGAACTTGTAGAAATCTGGGAAAAATTGTTCTTTGCTTAGTTCAGGGCTTCTTAAACTATGGGTCGCGACCCCATTTGGGGTCGCTTAGTGAAATCTTGGGGTCGCGAGATTTTAATGCAAAATATTGAAAATAATTTGTGAGAGTTTGAAAATGGCATGCTTTGTGTTATAGGTTTCGTGAGTTGTGCTTTGTGTCACTTCTGGTGCAGCGAGACAATGATTCAGCAACACTGTAGTGTACTCTAGTATAGTGTTGTCGCTTTTCAGTGTATTCAGTTGTCTCTGTTTCATTGTAACACAAGAGTGAACTGTGGTAGTACACCATTATTGTTTTTGCAAATTTGTATATATCTTTATTTTATGTTTTTTGGGGTTGCGAGAAAAATCACAGTCATAAATGGGGTCGTGAATAAAAAAGTTTAAGAAGCCCTGGCATAGTTTATACTGTGAAATCAATAATTTCTTAGCATTTGCTACGAACAATTTAAAGCATTTGAAATTCAGATGGTACAAGACAGCATTGACCATTGACCATGCTGTCTTGTTCCATTTGAAATTTGGGACGACATGGCTTTCTGATCTTGGTTGCTTTGTGCCGCAGAAACAAAATGCTGATGTTCGGAAACAAAATGTTTTTATTTCCTCTAAATTTTTAAAATCATGGCCACATTTGTCACAACGATACAATGTGTCCCCCATCTTGTAATTCAATAGAACCGCTGTAACCGCTTTGTCACCGTGGTTTCTTCCGTTGTTCTGCGTTACTTTGGTAAATACCGCAAAACAACCGGTGACGTCATAACCGTAATTTTTAAACGCGGTTGATTATTCAGGTTAGATTTTCTAAACGCTTCGGTAATTACCAGCAGTTACTGGTAACACCGGTTAGAATTTCCAAACGCGCCCAAAACGGACTTTCCGATAAGATGACACCTGGTGGAAAACGTCTGAAGTACGATCACATTTCTGACAAGTTTTCGATAGACCAGTGTTTCTCAACCTCTAACGAATCGTCCCCCCCTTCAACGTAGTATCGCCCCTTCACTTCAAAATTCTGATGTCCAGGGCCAAGGCTAACGCCAAATTCGTACTGCATTGAATAGACTAGTGACTAGTATAATGTTATTTGTTTAATTATTGTATGATATAACGAATAAAATATCTAATTATTCTTAATACAGTAGAGCGTCGATTATCCGAATCAATTGGGGGCTGGGGTTGTTCGGAAAACCGATGTTTCGGATAACGGATTGCGTACGAAAAAATATATTAACCTATCCCATGTTGAAATTTTTCCCCGTTGCGTGTCGCTTCGCGTTGAATTTTCGTCGATGTTAAGCTTAACGAAGACTATTGTATCGTTAAAAATTATTTTTTTTATTTTGTACAAACAAAATAAATATATTGAAAAATATAAAAACAATAAAAAAAATTATACTTTAGAAGTTAATTTAGTATCAAAAACGTAAAATATTTGAGTAGCCCAAGCCAAAGATTGCAGCGCCACAGCACTGGCGAAAATTTAAATTTGCCGACTGGAATTCTTTCGGGTAATTGACGTTCCGGATAATTGACTTTCGGATAATCGACGCTCTACTGTATAATGTTTTACTATATCGCTCAGAAAATTGTTTTTCGCCCCCAAAATATAAATTGTTACTAATCGCCCCCTCAACATGGATAAACTCCCACATGGGGACGATATCGTCCCCGTTGAGAAACACTGCGATAGACGAACAATAGGAATATCACTTGTATTCTTAAAACATGATAAACCTTAAATTAGATATATCTAACGGCTTCACGTTAAAGTTTGAGAGGTTCTAATCCACCCACTCCTCCATAGGCACGCCCATGAAACAAGCTATGATTAAATCGTTTTGCTGATGAAAATGAACATCTAAATGGTAAAAGGTCGCCATTAACTGCCGAACAACAGTAGCTGACAGCCTAACAATTATAGAATAGTTGAATGGCTAGAAAATTTTCCTTTTTTTTACTTGCCTTTTAATTGTTCTATAGTACGAGCGGTCAGCTCGTACTATAGAACAATTAAAAGGCAAGTAAATGGAAAGGGAAAGACAAAGAAATGGCGAAGAGAATCGCTTTTAATCTTCTTCCATACACTTTTTTCAGTCCTACAAGTACGGTTATCATCACCCTTCTCCTCACCTGCAGGATAAGTTTTTATAATTTTAACAAGAAAACTCTTCTTCTCTTCGGAGAAATTCCCACACGTTTTCGACAAATTACTGGTCTCTGACGTCACAAACGAATAATGTGCTTTGTTGAGCAATTCATAAACGAGAACGAAACAGCGAACAAAATAATAGCCAACATTTCGTCAAGGTGCGTTTACAAATAGACGATAGTCGTCCTTGCAATGCATTTTAAACCGCGGTGCAGTGAGCCAACACTAGACGCAGTTTAACTTAAACTCTGCTTCTGCAATCGGCCAAGAATGCAATGTTTTGATACAGAAAATGTTCGTTTTTCTCACATAATATATGACCACCAGGCTGCGCGCGTATGTATTAATTTTGGTGGTTGATTAGCTTTGCCCCGCCAGTTATTTATAGCTCCAGCCTGACGTATGACGTAATGTTAATTTTAGGCGTATTCAAAATCTTAGCGCGCAGCCAGCACCTCTCAGCACCTCTGTTCAAAATCTAGGATAACTTCCGGTTGCTGCCAGAGTGCTTCCAGAAAATTGCAGGCGTCTTTTTCGATGCTGGATATACCAGCAAACAAGATGGAAGCTACCACGAGGCTCGTAAGAGCTCTATTTTGCGTTGGCAATTTTGAATTTAATTCATTTGTTGATGAATAAATTAAAATTCGGTTAGTACATTAATAAAATATTTTAATATACTAGTATATTTACATATGACATCACATAATTTGTTTTAGTTGTTAAAGTGTAATCTTAGAATTGATTTATTTATTTAAAACTCCTAAGAAAATTTTAAAAAGTCTTCATCCCTATTTTTCTTTTCGAAATATTAATTTTCCACTAAGCTATTCTCATTAAATAAGTTCAAAAATAAATTTAAAGTCTATATCATTCGCCATTTTTCTTATTTTTCTCTCCCGAAATTCCCGGCAGTCAGTACAAAGCAAGAGTCTAAAATAGGTCAGAAATGAAGAACATCTTTGAGTCCGCGTGCTATATGGTAGGCATAGCTATTTACCTTCAGAAGTGTTTATGCGCGCCAAAGTTTTAGACTTCGAATAACGATATTTAAAGAAATTAAACGAATAAGCTTTAATTACAATAAATGTAAAGAAGTTGATTGAAAAAAGGAGATTGGGTGATAAACCGAAAGAATGATTGAAGAAGGTAAGTGATAAACCGAAATTGTATAATACGTTACGTGCTAGATGATTTCTCCCGACGTGCCACTTTGGACACGCGTGCCATAGGTTCGTCCAGGAGTCGTGTAAAAATCAACTCCGACAAGGGACCAAACTAGACCCAGGAATTCTGATGACATCACGTGACCTCAGAATAAAAGATTCAATAAATAGAGTTCTAATAAAGATAGAACGTAGAAACGTTTTTATTCCAAATCTAAAAGACTCCCCTAAGTAATAATATAGTCAATACATAAATTTGTATTCGATAATTTTTACTTTCCCGGCTGTTATATATAACAGAGGGAAAGTGTAGCGATCGGTCGAAAAAAGACCCTCTCAAAGTTTTACATGTTTGGACTCTGGACACCTTGAAATGTCGAGATATGCAAAAGATTCGTTTTTTTTCCTGTAGATAAAAATGTTAGACTGTGTGTGGAGGGCACGATTTTGTTCACCTTGTTTGAAGCCTAATAACTTTTGTGGTTTTTAGATCCGAGTCTGATGGTTTAACACGGGAATTATTAAGCTTCAAAGTGGTTGAACTAAATCGTGTCCCATACATATTCTAACATCTCAGGCGAGAACATCTTAATGGATTCTACTGTACTATTATAAAATGACAAAAAGATTAATTTTGAGAGTAGAGACGAGTTTTTGTGAACGCTAATGACGAGTAAAATAGTCATTACAGTAGAGCGTCGATTATCTGAATCAATTGGGGAATGCGGTTGTTCGGAAAATTGATATTTTGGATAAGCGATTATGCTCGAAAAAATATATTAATTTATCCCATGTTGAAATTTTTCTTCGTTGCGTGTCGCTTCGCGTTGAGTTTTCGTCGATGTTAAGCCTAACGAAGACTATTGTATCGTTAAAAATTATTTTTTTATTTTGTACAAACAAAATAAATATATTGAAAAATATAAAAACAATAAAAAAATTATACTTCAGAAGTTAATTTAGTATCAAAAACGTAAAATATTTGAGTAGCCCAAGATATAGCCAAAGATTGCAGCGCCACAGCACCAGCGAAAATTTAAATTTGCCGACTGAAATTCTTTCGGATGATTGACGTTTCGGTTGATTGACTTTCAGATAATCGACGCTCTACTGTAATTCCAACCGCACTGGAGGGATATGACACGATTCCTTCTATGTCTCCATCCTGTCTACCTTTAATTAAGAACCAAAATTTAATAGTACTAATGGGCTGTGGATTCGGGTAAAAATCTATCGACTCCAACTCCGACTCCGACTTTTCCTTACCATCCGACTCCGACTCCGGTTTTAAACACCAAAACTCCACGACACCGACTCCGACTCCACAGCCCTGCTTTATACACAAGCTACTGTGTCAAATTTCGTTTCTTAAACTTTAACCATTCTGAGATATTATTTAATATCTCAGAATGGTTTTTTTGATGATTCCTATGATTCAATGATTCCTATCTCAAATTCCTATGATTCCTATGATTCAATGATCCTATGATTCAATGATTCCTATCTCAAAATTTTTTTATTCTCTGTTCTGAGATATTATTTAATATCTCAGAACAGAGAATAAAAAAATTTTTAAAAATTGATACGCCAACACACACGAAGTTCTGACATTTTTTTGGGTTCAGAAGGTTTCCAAACGTGTAGATTTGCAAAACACTCGGAAGGTCAAATTTGACACGATTCCAATACTTTTCCGTTTTATATACATAACAAGTTGGGAAGTAAAAAGGAGTCGGAGTCGGCGGATTTTTTGACGACTCCGACTCAAACACCAAAACTCCATGACTCCGACTCCACAGCCCTGGGTTCGTCACTCCTGGGGGCCTATTCTGAGCTCTTCCGATAACTCAACGAGAGCGATACACGGGACATTCGATAAGTCCCCTTAGCGAAAGGCAGTTAAAAAACCTTAGACAAATCGCTTTTCTGTGCTTCACATTAAGTGGGTTTCGCTACGGGTAGTCAGTAGAGATGCGTCTGGGTTCCATGCTATCGATAGCTATTACGCTTTCGATACGCCGTTAGTAAAAGCGTTATAAAATTTAATTTAGCATTTATTTGAGCTTTTGTTATTCTAGATAATATTTTCAAAGAAAACATTCATTTCAATGCAATTTTATGGTGCTAATAAGCATAAAATTGAGTGTTAAAAGTAAAATAACTCTATGGAGAACATTGTAAACTTTGATCTATTGACCCGGAAGTTTGGCGAGTATCTCATTCATAACAAGAAAGGCTTAAGTTTAAAATTTAAACTTTCTAGACCCAGTAGTTTTTCTCTACGAGCGTCTGCAGTGCCGGTTGAAGAAAAGAAGAAAATACAGCTTTTTTGGAGATTTTTACACTTTTCAATTACTTATATTTCAGCAACCGCTTTATACAAAATCTTGAAATTTTGCACACTACCTAAGAAAACAATTCTCCAACGAAATATTCGAAATTACTATAGGTGTTTGGAAGTAGAGAAATCGACCTACGAAAATCGACAACTCTGATTCTTGTATATGTGGTCAGTCAGTGACGTTTTTACTTGCCGGAGAGTTACTACCGTCACTGTTGATATAAGACATTAGATTATTGGATCAAATTTTATGTTATTGTTAAATACAGAACGTTCTCAATATATGTCATACTTAAGTACAAAATGGTGTACATCGAATATCAATTTCTCACCGAAATAATATATTATGTGAGAGATGTGGTACTGTACTGTACATTCCAGACCAATAAAAATTTATATGAAAGTGTCTAGGGTACAATAACAAATTGCTTATACGAAAGTGTCGCTACTTGTTATACTTTCAAAACCTAGTATAAGGTGACGGCCGGATGTTTGAGCAGTTAAGACTTCAGTCTACCGCTCTGACATCGAATTCGGGCTGTTGAAGAACCCAGGGAGAAATTACCTGATGTGTCAAGTCCCGTTTCATACAGCCCGGCAGCCCACATGGCGGATCTTGAAAAGCCAAGAATGGGTAAAGGTTAAAACAGTCCTCTCTTAGTGCCCTCGATAAAAAAATCAAAACCAAAAAATCACCATCTACCATGTTGCAAGTATGATAAAATATACGCTGAGTACAAAGTGATCTTAAGGATCTTAGGTAAGAGTTAGCAATAGTAAAATACGAGCGAGATTTGTGCGCAGATAATTTCTTACCACACTAAATTTCCAAAGATTTAACAGAAAAATTCACCACAAAACGATTATTGATGCTAATGTGTGAAATTCCATTTAATCCATGCAAGTTGTGATTACCAGAGCCCCTTCGGCCGCCAATTTAAAGTCTTTTAATCTTTAAAATTGGCGTTTCCACTTCCCGGGACGAGGACCCAGGGGTTGGATTTGTGGAAAGCGAGTGTTTGGGTTCTTTCATTGTGTCGAATTACACAGAACGAAGCACTTGACGTGTAAGTGCGTGAGTGCGAGAATTCGAGTAAAGGTTAAACGGTGTATATCTTCGTGTACAGTGATGTTATGTCCGTGCGTGTGTGTGTATGTGTGTGATCGAAAAACATCCTCGGCAAGTCTATAAACAGAAAACAGTAAATTACGATACGAGAATAAGATGTGTTAAAAAATAAAATAAAAGAGTTCTTACCATCGGAAATTTCGGAAAATATTCACTTGTACGATAAATGGCCACTTTGTCATCTTCGTGATAAAGTTGGGGAGGGAGAAGAATCTACCTCCCAAATGTTCCTACAAAACACAAAAACAGTGAGAAAACGAGTTTATTCATCTATTACCTAAGGTCAAGATTATTACCTTTATCAGACAGTCTTCCTTCCCGAAAAGGGTTATGAGAAGAGCGAAGGACCTGACCTGACCTAGCCTAGCCTAGCCTACCCTACCCTACCCGGAAGCTTAATCCTCATAACAGCTGTTTGCAGTGGCGTAGCGTGGGTGTCAGCCCACGCTACGCCACTGCAAACAGTTTAGGCGAACAGTTTAGGGCGAAATTTAGGTATCTCAATTTAAAAGACTAAAATCCAGTTTCGTCACAGAATAAGCAGAGTCGGTAGATTAACTGGTCTTTCGACTAATAGTTCAAACTTAGCTAGAGACAATATTTGCCGCTAGTCGGCGCCACTGTTAGCAGGAGATCGTTGTTCTTGCTAGGTATATACTGAAGTCAGTGATTTTGACCTATAATAATTGTTTTTTTAGCTCCATAAAAATGCCAACGTGCTTTGTGCCAGGATGCAAGGCAGGATATAAGTCATCGAACGAGAAGAGACATTTCTTCCGTGCTCCTAGCGATAAGATTGAGGAGTGGATGCGATGCATTCCACGAGACGACAAGATGCTAACAAATAAATGTTACGTTTGTGACGTACATTTTGCGAGTAGATTTATTTTAAAAACCTTCTCTCATGTTATAAATGGAGAGAAAGTAGAAATTCCACGAGATCGCTGGGCATTAACGTCGGATGCATATCCATCAAACTTCCCTAATTGTCCTAAGTACATTAGTAGGTCTGTACCTCAAAAACGATCAACGCGATGTCTCACAAGAAATGAAGAACCATCTAGGAAGGGATCACAAAAAGACAATACCAAAGGTAACTATTTATGGTTTTTATGTAATCTTAATCCTCAGTGAGTCATGTAATTTTTTGCCCTTGCCTGAGTTGCAGTGCGTCTCTCGGACCCTGTGTTTTAATATAAAATTAAATTTTATCTATCTATCTATTTTATCTATATTTAAGGAACATTTTATATTTAAAAATTAAGTAAAGATTGAGCTGGGTTTGTGAGATCCACTGTGATTCACTGAGGGTTATCTCTCTGTGGCCCATCTTTCCTTATAAATACTTTAAGATTAATTGTCTGATATTTTTTTTTATCAATCATTAGATTTGCATGATACACACTCCCAAGTAACAACTGTAGAAAAGGAAGTAGAAGAACCCTCCACATCTGAAGCAGCAACTACACAGCATCCTGAGCTGTTATATGTCAATAAAATCTCTGCTTTGCAGTCTGAATTGTTAAAAGTCAAAGAGGATTTATATCGGTGCAGAAAGCAAAAGATGATCTATAGGAAGAAACTGAAAACCCTTCAAACAGAAAATCTCAAGCTTCATCAAGAAAATACTGAACTTAAAATGAAACAGTTGTCAGCTGATAAACTTGATTCCTTACCACCAAGACAGAAACTTATAATAGAGCACATGCTGAAAGCATGCCATATAAAAAGCAAAAAGGGTATGAGATATGACATTAATTGGTTACTTGACTGTTTACTTTTAAAAATTAGGTCACCATCTCTCTATGAATTTTTGAGAAATAATGATTACTTGCCTTTACCCTGTCAGTCTACACTGCATCAATATATCAGAGGCATTAATGCCAAATTTGGATTTGATGAAGATCTTTTTGTTATTTTAAAGACAAAATTGGAGACAATTCCACAAACAGAACGCCAGGGAGTTTTAATTTTTGATGAAATCACACTTCAAAAACATATAGAACTTTCAAAAGCTACTGGTGAAATGATTGGACTTGTTGATTATGGTGACAATTCTGAATTGCCACAGAGTGAATTTACAGCAGGTGATCATGGCCTAGTGTTTATGTTCAGACCTCACTTTGCTAGTTGGGTACAATGTATTGGCACATTCTGTTCAAAAAGCTCTGTCTCAGGTTCTACTGTTGCAAAACTTATTTTGCAAGCAATTATTCATTTAGAACAGTGTGGTGCAATAGTCAATGCAATAGTTTGTGATGGTGCCAGCACAAACAAAGCAGCTTTAAAAGCTCTAGGAATTTGTGCAGACACAAATAATATACAATGCTCATTTACAAACCCTGCTGCAGATAGACAAGTACTGGCTATTATTGATGTACCACATATTTTAAAATGTATGCGAAACAATCTTTTGAAAAATACATACTTTCAGGTAAAACTAAGAAAATAAAGTGTTTTCACCTAATTTATAATATAAGCCATTGCATTATTCTGCATTTTTACTTTTAGTTTCCTGAAGGAAGGGTAGAATTACAGCATTTTAAAGCAGTTGTTGATGAAGATTCCAAATTACCAAAGGGATTAAAGGCATGTCCCAAAGTGACAGAAATACATGTTAATCCCAATAACTTCCAGAGAATGAGTGTATTGCTGGCAGCTCAAGTAACACTTTTTTTTACTTATATAATCTTGACTTGATAAGAATACTTTTATTTATCTCATATATTTATAGATATTTAGTAATACTTTTGCTGATGCTATGCTGTTTTATAAACAGCGTGAGGTTGCTATCCTAAAGAATGCAGATGTTACAATAAGTTTCATACGTCACATCAATGCTCTTTTTGATGCTTTAAATCGTAGATTGCCACAGGAAGGAATCAGACATGATTCAAATGATCTCAAGGTAATAGTAATGATTCACTAGCAAAAACTATAAATGTTTTAATTAACAACTTTTTAAAAATAGGTTATTGAAGAATCTCTAGAATGGTTAAATAGATGGGAAGCATTCAGATTACAGATTAGAAGCACTGATCAAAAGGGATTTTTGAGCCACCAGACAGCAGAAAATCTACGCTTGACGCTGACTAGTATCTTAGCACTCGTCAGACAATTGCTTCCAAACTCATATTATATCCTGACAGCTCACTTTAATCAGGACCCATTAGAGGTAAAATTGACTTAGTGTAATGATTATATAATCTTGTATTAAACCTTAACTTATGTTTTCTTTTCAATTAGCGTTTCTTTGGAATGATAAGACAAGGAAGTGGAAGCAATTCTCATCCCACAACAGTACAGTTCTTATACCTGTACAGACTGATGACTGTGTACAGTTTGGTTCGTCCTCCCAAACGAGCATCAGTTCAAACTGATCCAGGATCTATGCTTATTACTTTAAAAAATCTTCTTCATAGTCATAAAAAACCATTCAGAGAAGTTCAAGAACAATTGGAAGAACATTTAGAAAATTTGCTTTGTGATCCAAGTCTATACTATGGAGATCCTAGTGATAGTGAATTATTAGATCATGATTATTGTACACCAGAAACATTTAAGTTTATCCTACATTATTTAGGAGGTTATATTATTTATCGTCTACTGCCATCACTCGGTTGTGATGAATGCAAAAATATATTAACAGCAAAACCTGAGGATGCTGCACCAGAGAAGACATTTACATTCATCAAATCTCGAGGAGGTTTGTTATATCCAAGCTATAAGCTTTGCCAATTGATGTACTGGGCAGAAAGCAAAGTATGCGAAAAATTAACAAACCCAAACATGGATGTTTATTTTTCAATAATGGATAATATATTAAATCAGTGCTCTGTTACATTGATGATAGGATGTGACAATGCTGGTCACAAGTCCTACTTGACTTCCAGATTTTTGCACTTTTTTGTTACTTGTCGATTGCATTTTTTCACGCGAACGATTAATCAATCATTTATTTCATCAGTTGAAAGTAAAAACCATAGAAAAATTTCTCACTTAAAGTAAATTTTAATAACGCAAATAATAATAATAATAATTATTATTAATATGTATAATATAATTTGTTTGTATGTACAATAAATTTTTAACGTATAATAAATTCACATAATAGCACAATTTAATAATAATAATACTATTGTGTCAGTTTTGTTCCTTGTCATTTATTTAACTAAATATAAAATCAGCGTTTTTAAAACACTTAATAAAGCATTAAACACCTTCCATCGCTGAGAAATGTTTATTTAATAAAATACGTTCGAACTCATTTACACCTGAGGATAGTTTATTCCATGAGGCTGAAAATGTTAGTGTTTTATTAAATAAACATTTCTCAGCGATAGAAGGTGTTTAATGTTTTATTAAGTGTCATTTATTTATCCATAAACCTGGTTTTGGGTTTAAATAAAAGCTTTTTCATTCTTATAATAAAATGCATATAAAAATTATGAAATCGAACTCGAAGGTTATATATCTTTCAATAAAAAGAAAACATTCGACCTCACAGGGATTCGATCTAGCGGTCTTGTAGTGATTGCAGTGCCCCTGGTGGTAACATTTGTCTCTAGTTGATTCTAGCAATGAGCGAAGATAGGAAGTCGAAAGACCAGTTAATCTACCGACTCTGGAATAAGTAATGAAAAATTCCGTGCTCATTTCAATCGGTCCGAATCGTAGATGCGACAAAAATATGAAATGAAATTGTTCAAATTTTTACAAGATATTATTATTATTTATTGTGAAATTTTGCCGCCCACTAAAAGTGCCGCCCTTGCCGCCCCACTACGCTACGCCACTGGCTGTTTGGGAAGAAAGGTCGGCCGAATGTCGTGTCCGGTGAGTAAACGTGTCACATCCGGGTGGTCACAATCGGGAGTCAAATCCGTTGTCGTCGACCGAGTGTCACGTTCGGGAGACTAGTCCATGGGTCACGACCGGGTAAGAGAGGTCACGTCCGGGAAAAGGTGTCGAGTCCGGGTGAAAAGTGTCGAATCCGGTAATAAAGTCGCATCCGGGTGAAGAAGAGGAAATCGAAGAGGATTACCGCCTAGGCCAAGGGAACCGCAGCCGTCCACAGCAACAAAACCACAAACAGCACGGTCCCTCAAAATAAAAATAAAAATAATAATTATTATTTTTATTNTTTTATTATTCGGTGGCTCTCTCCTCTGACACCTCCCCGTCCGAGGAACCCCCTCCCTCCGGCGCCACCGCCTGCCTCCGCCGGAACCGCCTCCAACACCGCACCAACGTCTTCATTCTGTAAAAAAGAAAATTTGCAATTAGTCCAGTGAAAACAATAGCTTAAATTAATACTTAAATTCCTCCGAGTAAAAGCAAAATGCTCACCGCAGCTGCCTTTCTAAATCTAAAGATTCGAATCCAAAGCGCAAACGGTCGATCATCGAATGATGTGTCGCGATGTCTTCTGGGACCGATTCTACAAGTAATATTAAATAAATTCTTACGTCTAGGGTCAACATGGATTAAGACTTACCTGAAAAATCTTTAATCTTTTCTGCAAAAGTCCTCAAACCGCAAAAAACAGCACGCAATCGAAGAGCACAACAAAAGCACGTCCGACTAGAAACGCAATCGAACTGCGATTCGTCACGTGTGACGTATTTCGAACAGACGTCAAAAAACGCATCAACAATGTTCGAATTTCGTAAAAATTAGAATTTAAAAAAATCAATTTTTTAATTTTTTTAATTAATTAATTTATAATTATTTTTATTTTTTAAATTTTGCTTCAATCATTTGATAAACAAATTATCTTCTGCATTTACATGATGCAGAATGTCCACCGTGGAGAGGTAAAAAACGATCTTTTTAAATTCTACGTCTCGAGGCTTGACCATCTCCGAAAATCGCCCGAAATTCGTTCGAATAAATATCTTTTTCGTCCATTTTTGGCCATGGCATGAAATAAATCAAATTCTTAGGATTTCGCCAATATTATTTCGCTTTTCGGAAAGATTTCTCGGTCGCCGTCGGGGTTGCAGGTTTCGCCTATTAATGCAACATCAAACTGGATAAAGTTAATATTAAAAATACCGAAAAACCTTTATAATACGGCCGAACGAAAATTAAGTCCGAGACAACGGGGAAATCGACGCAGAGGATTAAACAGACTGAGCTAGGAGGAAACGATCATTCTTTCTCCTTGAATTTCTGACTTTTTAAAGGATCTCTCCCCTAAATTCTTAATTTGATCGCTTAATCAATTTGACACCTGCGTTCGACTTGTTTCGCAAGTGTTGATTCAACTTTGAAACTTTCGCTCGTATCTCTCATGCCATGATATTTTATTTCCTGACAGCTGAGAATTTTTTTTTTTTACTTACAACTCGACAATTTTGATTTCGGAGGAATGCTACATTTATTTCCAAATTTTGTCATTGTAGACCCATAAATTCCGACTGTCGTCCGTCCGCATGTCTTAACCTCGAGAACGGAGTTATATGAAATCCGAGACCAGATGTGGAAACTTTAGGGACAGGAGGCTCCAATTAACCATATATGATCTTCCGATTCAAACTGAAAGTCACGTTTTTTTCAATTCAAAACATCAGTTAACAGATGACCGGCACGACTCTATTGTTAACGGAAAAGTGTGACGTACAAGGGCAAGCCACTACTAACTTGAGGTATTTTGAATTAAATGATTTCAAAATATGATCAAGAATTGCAGCCCGGCAATGTGATCATGTCACAATAAACAATTGCTCGTAGTTATCGTTTATTTGGTTTCCACTTGTGAAAATATTTACGATAAAAACTACATTTTAATCTTTGTCGTGTTATGAACCAGAATATCGAAGTTAAAATCATTCTGAGAGGTAATAAAGAGTTAATAATTGTGGGAACCAGTAAACATGCCAGTAAGTGCAAGAGACTGATATGTAGAAACTACACCATTAACATGTGTACAAATTGTGCACTATATCCATCATTGTGGATAACAAAAGTATATTGACGAACTGACCTTTTGTTCGTTATGTTGGAGACACTGAAGCCGTGAGCGTGAATGTATTCTTAAATAGGCGAAATAAAGAAAACTGTTTTAATCTCGGTCTCTGTTAATTATCCATAATTGAGAAAGACGTGATAGATATTACTAGTCTAACAATTGGAAGAAGAAATATTCACTTATAACTTTTTATACGCTCTCCAGCCTGACGAAATAGTCTATCTCCTTTCAAGTTGTTTCGGACGAGGCACTATTTTCTCTCGGTGGCGTCCTTTTCATTTCTAAGGAGTGAGGAAATTGTAGGGTTCTTCTAAAACCCTACAATTTCCTCACAACTTAGAATTCTGTGCTTACTACATAGGGCTATCTCCCTATAGANATTTTTATTTTATTAAATTTTATTATATTAAATAATTATTATTTTTATTATTCGGTGGCTCTCTCCTCTGACACCTCCCCGTCCGAGGAACCCCCTCCCTCCGGCGCCACCGCCTGCCTCCGCCGGAACCGCCTCCAACACCGCACCAACGTCTTCATTCTGTAAAAAAGAAAATTTGCAATTAGTCCAGTGAAAACAATAGCTTAAATTAATACTTAAATTCCTCCGAGTAAAAGCAAAATGCTCACCGCAGCTGCCTTTCTAAATCTAAAGATTCGAATCCAAAGCGCAAACGGTCGATCATCGAATGATGTGTCGCGATGTCTTCTGGGACCGATTCTACAAGTAATATTAAATAAATTCTTACGTCTAGGGTCAACATGGATTAAGACTTACCTGAAAAATCTTTAATCTTTTCTGCAAAAGTCCTCAAACCGCAAAAAACAGCACGCAATCGAAGAGCACAACAAAAGCACGTCCGACTAGAAACGCAATCGAACTGCGATTCGTCACGTGTGACGTATTTCGAACAGACGTTAAAAAACGCATCAACAATGTTCGAATTTCGTAAAAATTAGAATTTAAAAAAATCAATTTTTTAATTTTTTTAATTAATTAATTTATAATTATTTTTATTTTTTAAATTTTGCTTCAATCATTTGATAAACAAATTATCTTCTGCATTTACATGATGCAGAATGTCCACCGTGGAGAGGTAAAAAACGATCTTTTTAAATTCTACGTCTCGAGGCTTGACCATCTCCGAAAATCGCCCGAAATTCGTTCGAATAAATATCTTTTTCGTCCATTTTTGGCCATGGCATGAAATAAATCAAATTCTTAGGATTTCGCCAATATTATTTCGCTTTTCGGAAAGATTTCTCGGTCGCCGTCGGGGTTGCAGGTTTCGCCTATTAATGCAACATCAAAGTGGATAAAGTTAATATTAAAAATACCGAAAAACCTTTATAATACGGCCGAACGAAAATTAAGTCCGAGACAACGGGGAAATCGACGCAGAGGATTAAACAGACTGAGCTAGGAGGAAACGATCATTCTTTCTCCTTGAATTTCTGACTTTTTAAAGGATCTCTCCCCTAAATTCTTAATTTGATCGCTTAATCAATTTGACACCTGCGTTCGACTTGTTTCGCAAGTGTTGATTCAACTTTGAAACTTTCGCTCGTATCTCTCATGCCATGATATTTTATTTCCTGACAGCTGAGAATTTTTTTTTTTTACTTACAACTCGACAATTTTGATTTCGGAGGAATGCTACATTTATTTCCAAATTTTGTCATTGTAGACCCATAAATTCCGACTGTCGTCCGTCCGCATGTCTTAACCTCGAGAACGGAGTTATATGAAATCCGAGACCAGATGTGGAAACTTTAGGGACAGGAGGCTCCAATTAACCATATATGATCTTCCGATTCAAACTGAAAGTCACGTTTTTTTCAATTCAAAACATCAGTTAACAGATGACCGGCACGACTCTATTGTTAACGGAAAAGTGTGACGTACAAGGGCAAGCCACTACTAACTTGAGGTATTTTGAATTAAATGATTTCAAAATATGATCAAGAATTGCAGCCCGGCAATGTGATCATGTCACAATAAACAATTGCTCGTAGTTATCGTTTATTTGGTTTCCACTTGTGAAAATATTTACGATAAAAACTACATTTTAATCTTTGTCGTGTTATGAACCAGAATATCGAAGTTAAAATCATTCTGAGAGGTAATAAAGAGTTAATAATTGTGGGAACCAGTAAACATGCCAGTAAGTGCAAGAGACTGATATGTAGAAACTACACCATTAACATGTGTACAAATTGTGCACTATATCCATCATTGTGGATAACAAAAGTATATTGACGAACTGACCTTTTGTTCGTTATGTTGGAGACACTGAAGCCGTGAGCGTGAATGTATTCTTAAATAGGCGAAATAAAGAAAACTGTTTTAATCTCGGTCTCTGTTAATTATCCATAATTGAGAAAGACGTGATAGATATTACTAGTCTAACAATTGGAAGAAGAAATATTCACTTATAACTTTTTATACGCTCTCCAGCCTGACGAAATAGTCTATCTCCTTTCAAGTTGTTTCGGACGAGGCACTATTTTCTCTCGGTGGCGTCCTTTTCATTTCTAAGGAGTGAGGAAATTGTAGGGTTCTTCTAAAACCCTACAATTTCCTCACAACTTAGAATTCTGTGCTTACTACATAGGGCTATCTCCCTATAGAGCAGAGGTGTCCAACCTTTTTGTTTTTCTGGGCCGCATTGGAAGAAGTCAAGGAGTTTTGGGCCACAAGTATATATAATATATACTTGTGGCCCAATATACAAGTATATTTAAGGATTAATATCTTGGTCTAGATTATAATAATAAGTATTAAAACTTTATCACGAAAGAGAATATTTTAAAAAATTACTTATACAGACACTTTCAATTTTTACTTAGAAATAGATAAATTCATTTATTTGAAAAAACGCAAATATTTGAGTCTCTGATTAATAAAAAGCGACGAAACACCATTTTAAAGTGCATTTTTATTCGACTAATATATTTATAAATGATATGTAGCCCAAAAAGTAGCCAAAGCGCCAAATGATATTTTTTTACGTCAAACTAAAAAAGTAGCCACATTTGGCGCAATGTAGCCAAATCTTGCAACGCTGGAAGGAATACTAAATAAAGCTGGCGTTGTTTCTCAAAGGATTATAGAGCCAAATGCGGAAAAAGAAGAGAAAGGACAAAAGATAAAGAAGTGAGAAAGGTTGGAAAATTAAGACTCAATATTTGCCTAACAGAAGAACTATTTAACCTTTCTGACAACTTTTTATCTTTTGTCCTTTCTCTCCTTTCACCAAATTTGGGTCTATAATCCTTTGAGTCAAAACTGCAGCTTTATTTAGTAATCCTTCCTCATTCACACATCTCCAAGTACATGAAAATATTTCATTTCCACTCAAAACTGAAATATAAATAAAGGTTTATGGCTTTGTGAAATTTCTTTTCTGAGTTTATGCCGTTGAAATAAATAAATAATAAAAAATTAAAACATTTGTCGGTTTTGTTTATACATTTATTGGGCCGCATTGGAACTTGCCTTGGGCCGCATGCGGCCCGCGGGCCGCGGGTTGGACACCCCTGCTATGGAGCTAATGGAACTGAGTTGAGCGCCACCTGTACGCAGGCAAAGAAAACTGCTTCGGGAAAACACGTGCGTCTTTGGGTTGGATACGTACTGAAACGCGGTGCTTGTTTTCTCCCTGTGGTAATGAACCACAGCTTTCTGCCACATAAAACCTCAAAAAATAACTATTGTGTGGTCGGGTGTAGTGTTACCTATATTACTGCGCAGCCAGATACAAAGTTAACCAGTAATGTGCGATAGTATTATTTTAAAAATCGATATTAATATCGATAATACGACATACGTACGTGCAGAATCAATACATTAAGTTAAAATGATCTACAGTCACTTCTCGAGTTACGACCACCTCGACTTACGACGAAAGATTTCATAAAAAATTTTTTTTAAATGTATAAATTTTTTATAGTTTTCGTCAAATACGAGGGCTATTTTTTAAATAAGGTCCGTTTTTTAATAAGAAAAAAAATACTGTAAATATCATTAAAATATATTTTTTTCCCATATTCTACATACTTTTATCTACTTTTCTACATAATTTTCATTTTTGTTCAAACATTTGTCATACCGCTTTTAAATTTTTTAAATTGACTCAAAGAAACTGCCGCCTGCCGCCGGAAGACATTAGGCCACGCCGCTTGTCTTGTATGGCACGGCGAAGTTTTCTGAAGGTCACACAATAAGCATCAGAATTGATTGTTGTGCCTCATGGCATAAAATCTACTAACAAAATCGCTTTCCTGTCCCGAAAGACAATTATTATGACCTTTCGTGCTGAAATCGAATAACAAATCCAGTAGCGTGCCGTCATTAGAAGCGGTGGAAGTGCCGCTTCCCTTGTATTTTATAAAAACTAAATATTAATTTTAATTATATGAAAATAATCGCACAATATTTTATTATAACCGAATTATGTATCTTATTACAAATTTCTATACTACACGTGAAAAAAATAATAAAATTGCTATTGTATATTCGAATATTAGTGGCGGAGTGGAATCTCTGTATTATCAGATTCCAAAAAATCAGATTTGAGCATGCGCTTTACAGAGCACCAACCTCACCCGGTTTAGCCGGTGGAAGCCTACGACCTTAGGTTGATGCTACACATATAACGCTTCCAATTCTATCCCGGACCGGTTCTGGGTTGTTAGCCGCCCGCCCGCTTGATATTTGGCCGATTACGTGAATAACGAGTAGATATATAGCTTAACCCAACCGATAAGAATTTACTGGTATGTTTTTACGATAGTTCTGTATAGTTGACAGGGGTTTAAAAAATCCATTAAAATATTTGATATATTTATTCCGCTCTCCGATTTTATATTACTCACGGATTTCAATGTTAAACCAGTGATATTACGATTTCGTATATCCCATCTTTAAGGGAATGTAGAAAAAAAAAACGTGTATAATTCTTGTATAATGTTAAAAAATTAACCGTTACTTCGACAACGTCATTTACAACTAAATTTAATGCACGAGGTACAGGAAAGCTCTAGAATTTATTTTCCTTAAATTTTCGATTTATGTATCCATTGTCATAAAAATTTGTCTTTCCACTTTTTTCCCGAGATTACAAATATTCGAGTACAAAGTAACCGGTTTCGACTTATTTCTACTTAAGAAGTACTTAAATAATTAAGCGATTAGGGAATTGGGGACGTAAACAAATCCCTGATGAAAGAGCCGGAATATTACTTAAGCAAAAGCCTAACCGAACCAATCTCTAGCCGAGTACAGTTGGACTGATTTCTTCGTAATATTAGATGTAATAAAGACAGAAATTTGTCCAGTTCGACGAGAGTGACCGAAAAGTTGTAAATTTTGGAAATTTCCGTGGACAACACCTTGTCCTAAAACGAGTTAGAAAACAAACGATTATTAAGTTTAACATAGAGCTATGGTGAGAAACGTTTAAAATCTACAACAACCCTGTCGCGTCCTTTGAGATATACTAATGATGCGACAAAAGAGGTATTTGACACTGACCGGTATCGGCACCCTGGGGATTTGGCAGTCCGCGTGTATGAACGCTTTGCAACCGTCTTCGATTCCATCCATTAGCCACTCGTAGGGAGCTATTTGACTAAGTGCACTGTTTTAAGATTTAAAAAGTAAAGAATATTTTATATTTTTATGTACGTTTCTTTGCAAACCTATATTTAATTATAATTTTCTTTAAAAGTATATTCATATAATTTAAGAATATTTTGTATGTACCAGTGTGGCTACACGCCTGTTTTTTTTACTATTATTATTATTAGTCTGTATAGTTTTAGTTTAATTTAAATTCTAGAATTTTCCTTTTTTTCCGATTTCTGTGTTCCTTTGTTTCGGACTTCCGAGAACTCGCCTCACCCCTAACCCATCAGGGGGTAGCGTTAGAACAAAAGGAGAAAACGAGGCTGGAGGGGAAAAGAAAGAGTTTCTAGAAGCATTCTTAGGCCGGACTCGGAGAGAGACAGACGAGTGGCAGC
>NW_019384556.1:173293-180131 GCF_000671375.1 Centruroides sculpturatus
CACTGATCGAAAATAAACATACATGCATACACTGTAATTTACTATGTGGAGAACACTCATTTTATCTGTAAAGTTGATTGCAACGAATTGTGCAACAAATGAACTTGCCAAGACAGACTATAAAAAATTAATTTTCTATGTAATATTCTTAATTGCAAAGAAGCCAAATCTGGCAATGTTGCTCAGAACTGACTAAAGCGCCACTTGTAATCGTCCAATGCGCCAAGTTTGGCGCATGCGCCACGGTTTGGCCACCCCTGCCCTAGACCGTCACTGACGCGCAATTGACTGATTGTCCCTGGATGTCGGCTTCTTACAGAAACACAGCTTCCCTATCATCAAATGTTACGGCAAGCCCCTGCTAATTAATATTATAATAATTATAATATTTTGACGATATGAAACCGTGCTTTACAATTTGTTTATGCTTCTAACACAATAAAGTGCTATAAATTAAGACACTTGGCGGTCAAGTGTCTTAATTTATAGCACTTTATTGTGTTAGAAGCATAAATTACAATATTAATAATAATTAATAATATAAAGTTTTTTACAACAAAATCTCATAACAGATGGCGCCATACACAATTTTATATAGTTTGGTTGATAATATTCTATTTTAAAAATAACGGCCGGAAAAGTTACGCAACTCGTTGCTAGATTTGTTTGATTATATGAAACAACGAAGACAAAACATCTCGCTAACGAAAATAATTTTTTTCTTAAAAATTAACTTAAAAAGTGTAAAGATGGAACTTTGTACAAATGAACTATAATCACGAGACTAATAATGTTTATCACTAGTCTCGTATTAAGTTAATTCTTTTTACTTTCCCGGCCGTTACATACAGTATAACAGAGAGAAAGTAAAAAAGTTATCTTATTACACTAATAATAATCTAACTTTTTAAAAAATTTCATTTGTCTTTCATCTTTTTACCACCTGACGACCGAAGGGAGAAAGCGATATTCACTAAAACGCCAATTATTATAAATTTCGTGGCATCCCCCTCACAAAACTTGCGTACATTTGTGGTATGCCGGCATTACCAACCATAGTGATTTGGAGCTCCATAAACGTTGCGGCTTACGAGCTTACAGATCTATACTAGCTTTTTTATTCATTGGTTCAAGTAGTCTTTTTATTTAATTTGTATTTAAACTACAAACAATTGAGCTTTTGCTTTTATTTTTGCTGTTTCAGGCTGTTGTCTAATTCCTCCGTCATCATGAAGCGCCGTTATTTAAGTGGTCACCAAATGAAGAAAAAGAAAGCTGAAGTAGAAAGAAGAAGGAAGGTTTGAAAGGAGCATTTGAAAAGTTTTTAATACCAAAACCAAAAGAATAAATCTACTCTACTAACTCTACTGGTAGTCAAGGTACAGACTGCAGAGGTCTCACTGCCGTATTCAGCGCACCAAATATAGGTGTGGTAAGGCAGATGCTTATCGTGTCTAACAATTCTGTTGGGGGCACTTAGGTTTCAGCAGTAAGAGTCATAAAATAAGTGCAGAAATTAATGTAAAACAATTACAAGATTGGCAATAAGAACAGGAGCAAGTTGACCAACAGCAAAGAGAATTCGGGAATTCCAGAGTAATTTTAAGTAATATAATCTCGTCCATTGGTCTATTAAAGCCAATGACCAAGTAGACACTATTCGACTGAGAAAGGTCCTTCAGACTGTCGAAACTTCACTGATGATTTTTCTCAATCGTTAAGACCAATTCCTGAACATAAACGTGATATCACCAAAGTTTTATTCAGCAGGACAGCGAAGAATGGGGAACGCGTTCAGCGGGAATGTTAATATATTCCCCTACCATCAGAAATATCGAATTGCTCCATTTTCAATCTGTTTACACCAACAAAAATCAAATTATCGCAATCTGGGTTTTACGATTGGACGAATGCTAACATTCTACTGACAAGTGAGTCAAGAAAATACACGAGAATGCAGAAAACATTTTTCAGATCACACGGTTATGATGACAGCTTGTGCTTTCTCAATATTGCAGACTTTTAAGTTTGTATAGAAACGTGTGCGCAAACGCAAACACTTATTAGAATCGTTACCATCGTGGAATATTAGAAAGTTTCTATTCGGAATATTCCGAATAGAAACTTTCTACGTCATTTTAGACATGCTTACGAATGAACAGAAAAGAGAAATGTACGGTATTATACAAAAAGTATTTGGATTTCTCTCCTACAAACTTAAGTAACGATGAAATAAGAAAAACTCATCTGAAAGTCTTGTAGTTATTACATACCCAAAAACTGGAAGATGCTCTTGTCGAAAAAAATGATCCAATTTCTGCAAGTTGCGAGAAATGTAAAGGAAGCTGAAGAATATATACGTCTCACACCACAAATCATGTCGCAATTTTCTGTCAATGTTTCTAAATGTAAATATAACGTTTATATTTTATTTAATCTTACCAGTCAGTTTCGTAGAAGCCGAGAGAGCCTTCTCCAAGATGGCAAGAAGTCAATTTCATCTAAGACTACGAAGCAATCGTAGTTTAACGCACTGACTGAACCATCATCTCAATGGAGACCGATCTGCTTTGATGCATTTCCTTCATGGACATAATTAGTGATTTTGAGTTAAAAAAGCGCAGAAAACAGAAATTTTAGAATTACAGGTATGTAATATATGTATTTTTTTCAATTATAAAACTTTTAGTGAGATCGTACTTAGTTATACCTAAATAATAGTACCAGTCTTTGTAAGTTTAAAATAATAACTAATATTATATGAACTTGAAATTGAACGTTTGCGTTGCCAGTGTATCTTGCATTTGAGGCCGGATGGCCGAGCAGTTAGTACCGGATGGTAGCCTACCGCTCTGGGAGACTCGGGATCGAATCCAGACGGGTCGAAAAATCCCCAGAAATTTTTCGGGGTTGTCCGTCCGGGTCCCGTCCTCACCACCCGACTGTTCCATTATGGGTCTTGCTAAAAAGAGGTCGTCTTAATGTCCACAGGGCGGAAAGAGTTTAAAAAAAATAAAATAAAGTGTATCTTACAGTATTTCATTATAAAAAGTTTTACTTACAGTTTAAACTATGTTACTACTTTTTATTAGGCTATGCTGGGTTGGCATTCCACAAAAGGGCCTTAAAAGTCCTTAATCTGCCACTGTGTACAAGCAATTGCCGCATAGATCTTTCAAATTCTTCAAAGTGGTATCAAATTTCTAGTACAACTTACAAAATATAAAAATAGACGTTTTTCTTGTAAGAAATATTTTGAATCGGGAATATATACCGGACAGTGAACCAGAAACAATA
The DNA here is from genome assembly GCF_000671375.1 of Centruroides sculpturatus. Classification (NCBI taxonomy): domain Eukaryota; kingdom Metazoa; phylum Arthropoda; class Arachnida; order Scorpiones; family Buthidae; genus Centruroides; species Centruroides sculpturatus. The sequence goes on from NW_019384556.1 coordinate 176,591, forward strand.
CTATTTTACGGTTTTTAATTTATACTTTTAACCATTCTTCAAAAGATTATTTTGTCATTCAAGAATTTTTATTTGACACGTATTCTGTAGGCAAGGTGGCAATATTCTTAAAACATCGGCTTGGCATATTTACTTGAGACTATTTTAGAAGGCCAGTATTTAATATGATACAAAGGCCGACTTTTGTTTACTGGTAGAGTCGCCATATGAAAGAAAAAAGAATACAATACGAAAATTTTCTCAAGATATTCTTAGTGGAAGCACAAGCTTACACAACGCTTCATAAAAAAAAAAATCATATAAAACAGATTTAATATACAATATATAATGATATAAAAAGAATTCGCGATTAAAGGAATAGTTGGCATATAATTATATACCAATATATATAGTAAATAAATAATAATTATTCCCATAAAAAATTTATATTTTTATCAATTTCGTATAAACACTTCAAATTTTGTTTTTATATATTCTTGTTTCCCATAGAAACATAAACAAACAAAATTTTTTAAAGCAATACAGAATTAATTGAATTTATAGATACTGCTAATGTTTCAATATATTATAAAACTGTGTATATAGAAAAATCATATAAATAAATTCCGTAAGTTGTTTACTTCTCTATTAAGTAAATTTTACCTTGAGAATAAATTTTTTTTTATTACAACACAGGAAATTTTGAAATCTATTATGTTAGAGATATAATAATTATATTATGTTTTATATATAATAATATAATAATATTTTAATTAATAATTTACTATTGTAAAAATATCGAATATTCGGCTTGTTTTTATCCATATCAAAATACAACGTTATGTCGTCTGATGTTTGAATTTTGAAACAAGAGAATTCCATTTTGACAGAAATTAAAGGTAATTTCACACTTACGTAACGAATCTAGAGAATTTCTACTTAAAATCAAGTCAATCACTAAAATGTATATTCGTGAATCTGTGTAAAAAAGGACATCTCTTGATAAGTGAAAAAGATAAATAAAAAAAAAATTACACATGTATTTGATGTACATTTCAAATTGTTTATCTTATAAATCTTTTTCCAATTATATCAGAGCACTCTTTTATTAAAATTTTACATAGTTGATTATTTACACAAGAAATATACATGCTTATCACAATGTGTAAATTACAACTTATTTCAATAAATGATGAAATAAACATCAAATTGTATGAATTGTTGGATATTATATTTTGAAGGAAAGATATAAAAGGATGTAAATGTGTGTATTCAAGGAAAATAACAATTGGAATAAAGTAAAAATATTCAATAGCTAGGCTTTTTAATTGTTTATGTTAGGAAATGCTAGAGAGAAAGATAGGTTCAACTCAGAGAAGTCATTCTAAAGATACTGTAATTGAATTAAGTAAGGATAGTAATTATTTTAGATTCCTTTGATTTTATTTTAATTAATATATTTAGGAATAGTATATGTATTTAAATTAATTCAAATCCTAATATTGAGGTTTTTGCATGAAAAAACAAGTATGATTAATAAGTAGATAATATAAAAGTGAGCGATAAAAAAGTGTGAAAAAAACATTTTTTTTTCTGCTTACATTAAAAGTGCACCTTATAGATTTGAATGGAGAATTTGGTTTTTTAAAATTATTGTGATAAAAGCATTTTTTGATTTGTCTGTGGTGTTAAATGATGTTACTAAACCGTTCCTTTATAATAATCTTTTATTCTAAGAAATTTTGAAGTTCAATGTTTAAACATTTATTGCTATTTCAATTACTTCATTATCGTTGTCAAATAATGTTATACCGAATGTATGACTTTGATGAAAAATTGACCCGGAAAAGATTTTTACTTTTTATTTGTTGAATTTATAATAGTTAGGCCTGTTAGAGTTTAATATAAATATTACATTTATTAGCTGTTTTTTTTAATTCTATTTTGATGTTTGAAATACCATTTATAAAATCAATTTTAGATATATTTATATATGATTATTAATACATTATTNATGGCTTTGTGAAATTTCTTTTCTGAGTTTATGCCGTTGAAATAAATAAATAATAAAAAATTAAAACATTTGTCGGTTTTGTTTATACATTTATTGGGCCGCATTGGAACTTGCCTTGGGCCGCATGCGGCCCGCGGGCCGCGGGTTGGACACCCCTGCTATGGAGCTAATGGAACTGAGTTGAGCGCCACCTGTACGCAGGCAAAGAAAACTGCTTCGGGAAAACACGTGCGTCTTTGGGTTGGATACGTACTGAAACGCGGTGCTTGTTTTCTCCCTGTGGTAATGAACCACAGCTTTCTGCCACATAAAACCTCAAAAAATAACTATTGTGTGGTCGGGTGTAGTGTTACCTATATTACTGCGCAGCCAGATACAAAGTTAACCAGTAATGTGCGATAGTATTATTTTAAAAATCGATATTAATATCGATAATACGACATACGTACGTGCAGAATCAATACATTAAGTTAAAATGATCTACAGTCACTTCTCGAGTTACGACCACCTCGACTTACGACGAAAGATTTCATAAAAAATTTTTTTTAAATGTATAAATTTTTTATAGTTTTCGTCAAATACGAGGGCTATTTTTTAAATAAGGTCCGTTTTTTAATAAGAAAAAAAATACTGTAAATATCATTAAAATATATTTTTTTCCCATATTCTACATACTTTTATCTACTTTTCTACATAATTTTCATTTTTGTTCAAACATTTGTCATACCGCTTTTAAATTTTTTAAATTGACTCAAAGAAACTGCCGCCTGCCGCCGGAAGACATTAGGCCACGCCGCTTGTCTTGTATGGCACGGCGAAGTTTTCTGAAGGTCACACAATAAGCATCAGAATTGATTGTTGTGCCTCATGGCATAAAATCTACTAACAAAATCGCTTTCCTGTCCCGAAAGACAATTATTATGACCTTTCGTGCTGAAATCGAATAACAAATCCAGTAGCGTGCCGTCATTAGAAGCGGTGGAAGTGCCGCTTCCCTTGTATTTTATAAAAACTAAATATTAATTTTAATTATATGAAAATAATCGCACAATATTTTATTATAACCGAATTATGTATCTTATTACAAATTTCTATACTACACGTGAAAAAAATAATAAAATTGCTATTGTATATTCGAATATTAGTGGCGGAGTGGAATCTCTGTATTATCAGATTCCAAAAAATCAGATTTGAGCATGCGCTTTACAGAGCACCAACCTCACCCGGTTTAGCCGGTGGAAGCCTACGACCTTAGGTTGATGCTACACATATAACGCTTCCAATTCTATCCCGGACCGGTTCTGGGTTGTTAGCCGCCCGCCCGCTTGATATTTGGCCGATTACGTGAATAACGAGTAGATATATAGCTTAACCCAACCGATAAGAATTTACTGGTATGTTTTTACGATAGTTCTGTATAGTTGACAGGGGTTTAAAAAATCCATTAAAATATTTGATATATTTATTCCGCTCTCCGATTTTATATTACTCACGGATTTCGATGTTAAACCAGTGATATTACGATTTCGTATATCCCATCTTTAAGGG
>NW_019384556.1:186465-235423 GCF_000671375.1 Centruroides sculpturatus
AAAGTTTGAATTGCAGTTTTTCCAGGTTACTAAACCGTTCCTTTATAATAATCTTTTATTCTAAGAAATTTTGAAGTTCAATGTTTAAACATTTATTGCTATTTCAATTACTTCATTATCGTTGTCAAATAATGTTATACCGAATGTATGACTTTGATGAAAAATTGACCCGGAAAAGATTTTTACTTTTTATTTGTTGAATTTATAATAGTTAGGCCTGTTAGAGTTTAATATAAATATTACATTTATTAGCTGTTTTTTTTAATTCTATTTTGATGTTTGAAATACCATTTATAAAATCAATTTTAGATATATTTATATATGATTATTAATACATTATTTATCATGATATTAAAAGTATGCTTTTGCCTTTTTAGTTTATTATTATTATTTATCTATATCTATTGGATCAAATATATTATCTACTAAATAATAATGTGAAATTATGAAAATAATATGAATTTTATTAATTATGTTTCTAAAGTATAGTGAAATCTCATCTTTTAAATAAATATGATACCAGTAAACTTTATAATCAGAGAGATTTATTCTTAGACCTTGTGTTTTTCATTATGATGATCTTCCTTATGGTATTATTAATGATTATGTCATAATAAATTAAATATTTTCAAACATTTATATAATACGTATTTAATAAAATCAGAACTTATAGATTTATAGTTACTAAAATCGAGTAAAAATAATATACTTAAATTCATATTAAGAAACTACAGCCATTTATTTATATCAATTTTTTTATTAAAATTTTTACACATTATTACTAATTGATACTAAATATCATAATATGAACATTTAAACAAGTTTTTCAAATGTTTTAATTATTTTAACATTTTAATCAAATGGAACATTGTCACATTACAGCATTTTACTGTTTGTAGAAAATCTTGTATACTACAATTACATGTGTAGCTAATTTAATTGTCATAGATTAATATCTTGCACTATAACACTATTCCTATTCCTGTTATGTTTCATCCCATAATATGGTAATTAGAATTTAAATAATTAAAAGCAGTACATTATCTTCAGTATATGAAGATAATGTACTATGATGAAGTAATCAATATATCATTAATAGTAGATAGGGTTGGAGAAACATTATTTTCAGCTTAGTTAATGGCTCATCTTAAAGCATTAACAGATATTAAATACAGTGGCTAGTTGTAGTATACCTTCAGTGTGATTAATAAAAAACCAAAAATGCTAATTTATTTATTTAACTGAATGAATTCTCGTCATAGGTTTGTCATTTTGACTTAACACATTTGAAAATTCTTCACAGATGTAATTTAAGATTTAACTGATATTACAGCTGAAAATGTTCAAACTGTCAACCTAGTTTTCTCAAAACTCCAAAAATTATTTATTAATGTGAAACTCTTACAATTGTGAATTTTCCTGTTAAATACAATGTGGCACACAGTGCATTCAAAAAGCTGTGGGACTGCTGTTGCTGCAGATATAATTGGCACCATCTCTATCACTGTTAAAACCAATTAGTAAGAAACTTCCATTAACCCTTCTATTCAAATTTCACTGAATGTGAATCATTCTTTTGTAAGCAGTGAGGGTTTGAAATTTGTGCATCTTCTTTTGCTGTCATGATTTTCAAGATGGCACAAAGAGTCACAATCAAGTTTTGTTTTAAATCAGGTGGAAGTACCACAGAATCAATTTTGATGATATAAATTGTATATGGAAAAGATTGTTTAAGTTGTAGCAAGATGTTTGAGTGGTATTCTCATTCTATAAACAATTGTGGCCACAAAATAGAAAGTGAAATGATGCTCTTCACATTTTTCAATTCAAGGGATTTTATCTACCATGAATTCATCTCTCTCTCCCCAACTATGAATGAGCCTTTCTACACAGGAGTACTTGATCACCTTTTGAATAGAATTCGCAGAATTAGACCAGAAGTGTACAAATCAGAAGAATGGTTTTCTTCATAAAAATGCTCCAACACATTCTTCACTCATTGTTTCACAATTTCTCACTAGAAAATTGGTCACATTGATCAACCATTTACCTTACTTGCTAGATTTGGTTTCAGCTGACTTTTTTTATTTTTAAAATTGAAAACGGCATTGAAAGGAGACCATTTTCAAGATGTAGATACCATTCAGAAGAATGCAATGACTGTCTTGAAATTGATTCCAGAGGAGGATGAAATGTGTTTTTGTTTCAGCAATTGTACAAGCATTCTTAAATGTGTATTGAGACAGAAGAGATATATAGTGAATAATAAAAAGTAAAATTTCATTTATCTGAATAATTGCATTCTCAGTAGTGTTAATTCTGGAACTTTTTGAATACACTTTTTAAATATCTTAAAATGTTTCAAAAAAGTTGTTCTTTGTTGATATGCTTGTTTATTTCCACTTCTGTGTGTGTTTTCATATTAGGTTGTTTCCATTCACTTAATTTTCAATTCCTTTCTATGTAATGGGCAGTTAGTTTCTAAAATTATGTCTTCCAGAAATATGAGAGAATTTGTTTATTTATTATATTTTTTTTTATAACAGATCAGAATAAGGAAGTGCAATTCAAAAGCAGCATTTTCTGGTCACTTTATCCAGAATAACATCAACTTGATTTTGAATTGTTTGTTATTGCAGATGGCATGTTTTCATTTCATGCTTTGCTGCTTAATTTTAGTCTCAATTATAGTAATGTGTCATCTACCATAACTTGATGAAAGAATACCAACGAGTTGTTACTTTCAAAGTCATTCAACAATTACTTACTCTTGGTGATGGAAAAGTATAAATTGATCTGGAAAGCACTTATTGCAAACTAGCTATCAGTTTGGAAACAATTTAGGATTTATAATTTAAAATATAATAATAGTAAACTGTATAATGTATAATTAATGATGTAAATTAACCCTTGAAAACTTCAAGGGTTAATTTAGTAAAATTAAAAGGGTTAATTTTTAATAAAGTATAATTTTAAATTAATAAAGTATAAAATTAACCCTTTTTAATAAAATTAAAAAGGGTTAATTTTTAATAAAGTATATGAAGTTTGATTGAAAAGTAATGAGACTAATTTTATTACAAATCAATTATTCAAAATTTTTACATTTCAATGCCAATCTCCTTCAACATAAGTCCCCCCTGACATAATGCACTTATTCTATGATTTTCCAGGTTTCATAGCATCTCTGGGAAACATTTTCATTGAGCTGTTGCATCATGTCTGTTAAAGCTTTTTGGATGGTTTTGACTGTTTCAAAATGATGACCTTTGACTTTGGATTTTATTTTGGAGAGTAAGATAAAGTCTGAAGAATGTAGAAGTTGGGAAAGTACAGGAATTTATTTGAAGGCTAAATATCATGGACCAATAACAAGGAATGCAATGGAACATTATTTGGCATGTAATCTAATTTTGGGAATTTATAGACATACACTTACACTTTTTTCAAAGTTATTTTAAAATTTCTGTGTAGAAAGTTTGAATTGCAGTTTTTCCAGGTTACTAAACCGTTCCTTTATAATAATCTTTTATTCTAAGAAATTTTGAAGTTCAATGTTTAAACATTTATTGCTATTTCAATTACTTCATTATCGTTGTCAAATAATGTTATACCGAATGTATGACTTTGATGAAAAATTGACCCGGAAAAGATTTTTACTTTTTATTTGTTGAATTTATAATAGTTAGGCCTGTTAGAGTTTAATATAAATATTACATTTATTAGCTGTTTTTTTTAATTCTATTTTGATGTTTGAAATACCATTTATAAAATCAATTTTAGATATATTTATATATGATTATTAATACATTATTTATCATGATATTAAAAGTATGCTTTTGCCTTTTTAGTTTATTATTATTATTTATCTATATCTATTGGATCAAATATATTATCTACTAAATAATAATGTGAAATTATGAAAATAATATGAATTTTATTAATTATGTTTCTAAAGTATAGTGAAATCTCATCTTTTAAATAAATATGATACCAGTAAACTTTATAATCAGAGAGATTTATTCTTAGACCTTGTGTTTTTCATTATGATGATCTTCCTTATGGTATTATTAATGATTATGTCATAATAAATTAAATATTTTCAAACATTTATATAATACGTATTTAATAAAATCAGAACTTATAGATTTATAGTTACTAAAATCGAGTAAAAATAATATACTTAAATTCATATTAAGAAACTACAGCCATTTATTTATATCAATTTTTTTATTAAAATTTTTACACATTATTACTAATTGATACTAAATATCATAATATGAACATTTAAACAAGTTTTTCAAATGTTTTAATTATTTTAACATTTTAATCAAATGGAACATTGTCACATTACAGCATTTTACTGTTTGTAGAAAATCTTGTATACTACAATTACATGTGTAGCTAATTTAATTGTCATAGATTAATATCTTGCACTATAACACTATTCCTATTCCTGTTATGTTTCATCCCATAATATGGTAATTAGAATTTAAATAATTAAAAGCAGTACATTATCTTCAGTATATGAAGATAATGTACTATGATGAAGTAATCAATATATCATTAATAGTAGATAGGGTTGGAGAAACATTATTTTCAGCTTAGTTAATGGCTCATCTTAAAGCATTAACAGATATTAAATACAGTGGCTAGTTGTAGTATACCTTCAGTGTGATTAATAAAAAACCAAAAATGCTAATTTATTTATTTAACTGAATGAATTCTCGTCATAGGTTTGTCATTTTGACTTAACACATTTGAAAATTCTTCACAGATGTAATTTAAGATTTAACTGATATTACAGCTGAAAATGTTCAAACTGTCAACCTAGTTTTCTCAAAACTCCAAAAATTATTTATTAATGTGAAACTCTTACAATTGTGAATTTTCCTGTTAAATACAATGTGGCACACAGTGCATTCAAAAAGCTGTGGGACTGCTGTTGCTGCAGATATAATTGGCACCATCTCTATCACTGTTAAAACTAATTAGTAAGAAACTTCCATTAACCCTTCTATTCAAATTTCACTGAATGTGAATCATTCTTTTGTAAGCAGTGAGGGTTTGAAATTTGTGCATCTTCTTTTGCTGTCATGATTTTCAAGATGGCACAAAGAGTCACAATCAAGTTTTGTTTTAAATCAGGTGGAAGTACCACAGAATCAATTTTGATGATATAAATTGTATATGGAAAAGATTGTTTAAGTTGTAGCAAGATGTTTGAGTGGTATTCTCATTCTAAAAACAATTGTGGCCACAAAATAGAAAGTGAAATGATGCTCTTCACATTTTTCAATTCAAGGGATTTTATCTACCATGAATTCATCTCTCTCTCCCCAACTATGAATGAGCCTTTCTACACAGGAGTACTTGATCACCTTTTGAATAGAATTCGCAGAATTAGACCAGAAGTGTACAAATCAGAAGAATGGTTTTCTTCATAAAAATGCTCCAACACATTCTTCACTCATTGTTTCACAATTTCTCACTAGAAAATTGGTCACATTGATCAACCATTTACCTTACTTGCTAGATTTGGTTTCAGCTGACTTTTTTTATTTTTAAAATTGAAAACGGCATTGAAAGGAGACCATTTTCAAGATGTAGATACCATTCAGAAGAATGCAATGACTGTCTTGAAATTGATTCCAGAGGAGGATGAAATGTGTTTTTGTTTCAGCAATTGTACAAGCATTCTTAAATGTGTATTGAGACAGAAGAGATATATAGTGAATAATAAAAAGTAAAATTTCATTTATCTGAATAATTGCATTCTCAGTAGTGTTAATTCTGGAACTTTTTGAATACACTTTTTAAATATCTTAAAATGTTTCAAAAAAGTTGTTCTTTGTTGATATGCTTGTTTATTTCCACTTCTGTGTGTGTTTTCATATTAGGTTGTTTCCATTCACTTAATTTTCAATTCCTTTCTATGTAATGGGCAGTTAGTTTCTAAAATTATGTCTTCCAGAAATATGAGAGAATTTGTTTATTTATTATATTTTTTTTTATAACAGATCAGAATAAGGAAGTGCAATTCAAAAGCAGCATTTTCTGGTCACTTTATCCAGAATAACATCAACTTGATTTTGAATTGTTTGTTATTGCAGATGGCATGTTTTCATTTCATGCTTTGCTGCTTAATTTTAGTCTCAATTATAGTAATGTGTCATCTACCATAACTTGATGAAAGAATACCAACGAGTTGTTACTTTCAAAGTCATTCAACAATTACTTACTCTTGGTGATGGAAAAGTATAAATTGATCTGGAAAGCACTTATTGCAAACTAGCTATCAGTTTGGAAACAATTTAGGATTTATAATTTAAAATATAATAATAGTAAACTGTATAATGTATAATTAATGATGTAAATTAACCCTTGAAAACTTCAAAGTATATGAAGTTTGATTGAAAAGTAATGAGACTAATTTTATTACAAATCAATTATTCAAAATTTTTACATTTCAATGCCAATCTCCTTCAACATAAGTCCCCCCTGACATAATGCACTTATTCTATGATTTTCCAGGTTTCATAGCATCTCTGGGAAACATTTTCATTGAGCTGTTGCATCATGTCTGTTAAAGCTTTTTGGATGGTTTTGACTGTTTCAAAATGATGACCTTTGACTTTGGATTTTATTTTGGAGAGTAAGATAAAGTCTGAAGAATGTAGAAGTTGGGAAAGTACAGGAATTTATTTGAAGGCTAAATATCATGGACCAATAACAAGGAATGCAATGGAACATTATTTGGCATGTAATCTAATTTTGGGAATTTATAGACATACACTTACACTTTTTTCAAAGTTATTTTAAAATTTCTGTGTAGAAAGTTTGAATTGCAGTTTTTCCAGATGATACAAATTCTTTATGAACAATTTCATGGCCATCAAGAAAAATAACAATCATCGTTTCTGTTTTTGATTTGTTCATTTGAGTCTTCTTCTGCTTTAGTGAATTTGGAGTTTGCCATTCTTCACTTTGTTGCTTTATTTTGAGATCATATTCAAACCAGCTTTTGACACCAATAATCACACTTTGCATGAAATCTTGTTTGATATCAAGACTTTCCAACATTTCTGTTGTCACTTTTTTATTTGCTTTCTGTTCATTGGTCAAAATTTTTGGCACTACTTTTTGCATACACCCTTTTCATGTTGTGATTTTCAGTTAAAATTTTTCTGACTGTAAAATATAATAAATTAACAACATAAATAATTCTATCATTTGTTTATTTCAAAGAATGATAGTTACATTTTTAACATTATAACCCAAAGTTGAAGGACGGGACCATCCATTAATTACATGTACAGTTTAAAGGAGGGGTGGGAGTTGCAAAAAGTACATGACTGTACATGAAGAAGGAATAGGTCAAGGCATTGTCTACATGGCTTTTTTAGTGGTATTAGTGGCATGTTAATTTGTTTTTATAAACCAGTTACTAGTCATATGAATAAATTATTAGTTAAAAAATATTTGCAGAACTTTTTAAGCCATTTCTTTGGTGTTAGAGTGGTTTACAAACTACTGTCACCCTCTTTTTTAATTATGCATAAAGTACAAAGTTTACATAATGGGGAGGGAGAGGGTTTAAAGTACAAAAGTAGGCTTTAAAATTTTATATGTAATTAATGGATAGTCTCATGTCCTGATCTTCACTCATTCTCTGCCTATTCTTGCCCTTCTGAAAACAACATACCAACAAAATATCTGAGTACATGACAGAATTTCATCACTATATGCTAGTTTGTAATGCATTGTACACACTCTCTTCATGCAGTTGCACTCATTTTCAATTTCACATAAAATTTTAATGTATATTGCTGTTTAATACTTTTCTTCATTCTTCTGTAACCACTGCTCAAAACATGCACACTAAATCTTCATAATAACTATTGTATTCACTTGAACAGCTTAAAACTTGCACTGAATGTTCAGGAAAGACAATACAATTGACAGTTATGTAAATGAATGTTACAGTGTTGCCAGAATGCACAGTACAAATTTAGTCTCATTATTTTTCAATCAAATCTCATAAGTCCTGTACTTGCTCACAGAATGGTGTTCAACAGTGCTTTAATACTACAGAATATCACAATTTTACTGGTCAGATATATAGGTTGTCCTGTTGTAGACTTAACACTGATATGATGTACTTAATGGGAATTTGGATAAATCCTGTGAATAACAAGAATAGAATTGTGGCAACACATTCTTCAACCATACATATAGGCTACCCCCAGTTATAAACTTGACCACTGGAAGCAATGTGGAAGTGTCTAACACATAGTTCCACTTATAATTAAACTGCAAAGTTGAAAACAACAAATTTCATGTTATATCAAACTTTTTAGCTTTTAAACGAAATTAATAGTAATTTTGGTATTGTGGTACTATACAACTGACATTTGGAATAGAATCAGTATCAGAATTATTAATTTGGTTTACAAGCTAAAAAGTTTGATATAGCACATTTATTATCTGACTCCCAAAAATATAATTAATAAATTTTATGTTTTTATTTGTACATTATTGAAATGATTAGTTGAAATAGAGGATGAGGCATACTGTATGTGGGATCTGTTAATAAAAATATTTATGCATTGCCCTGTTTTTCATAAAATTTCATATATTTCTATTAACTGTATTATTTATATTTAAAAAACTGGGATTGCTTCTGTTCTGCAGTGACTACCATCAAATTGTCCCTGATTTTTATACTTGAACTTAACTATATTTATTTGAGTCTTGTTGTAACAATTTGCATATTTTTAAATAGACTGAATATTTTAATTGTTGATGTTTGTGTTATTTTTTTCAATACTTTTTTAATAACTCTCATTTCTAACTTTAATTTATATATTGAGAGTCACAGTAGTGGCTCCATGTGAAAAAAGTCACTGAATGGCTATATGTACAGGGATCAGAGTTGCTGATTTTTAGTGGTTGATTTCTCTGCTCTCGAAATGTCTATAGTAATTCTGAATATCTCATTTGAAAGATAATTGCTTTCTTATATAGTGTGCAAAATTTCAGGTGTTTTGGTAAAAGGCTTGCTGAAATATAAGCAATCAAAAAGCACAAAATTGCCAAAAAGCTGTATTTTCTTCTTTTCTTCATCTGGCATTGCATATGCTCCTGGAAAAAACTACTCAGTCTAGCTCATATTTTAAATTTAAGTCTATTGTATTATGAGTGAGGTGCTCACGAAACTTCTGGGTCGATAGGTAAAAGTTTACATGGGTTTCCCATAGAGTTGTTTTACTTTTATGGCTTAATTTCATTTTTATAAGGATAAAATTGGATTGAAATTAATGATTTTTTATTCAAAATGTTATCCAAATAACAAAAGCTCAAATTTATGCAAATTAAAACATTTTACAATGATTTTACTAATAGAGTATTGAAAGTGGTTGATTGGCAGCTGCTTCATTGTTGAGCGCTGACCAAACTGTATGTCATTGTTTTGGATCTTGATATAACAACACAATCATTAATCAAAAAATCAATTGATATCCAAACAAAAATACCTGAGATATAAAAAATTGCATCAAGTAAAAAATTATGACAATTTGGATAACGGTTACATTTTTTTTAGAATTTAATAATTATTAAAAATTATCTAAAACATTAATTATTAAATTAATAATTTATTATTATTAAATTAATGTTTTAGAGGCAAGAAGCTTACAAGTATTTTTTCTTAGCAGTTTTTCTTGGTAAAGATAAGCTTGGCATTTCAAAGTGATTTTTATCTGTATTAATGTTTTTTACATTTTGCTTCAAAGCACCAAGCTTTTTTTTACCAAAGAAAAACTCATAAAAAAATTGACTGTCATCCAAATTGTCAAATTTTTACTTGGTGCAATTGTTTTACATCTCAGATGTTTTTATTTGTATTTTGAAATATTTCAAAATTAAGTTTGTCTCTTATCTCTTGACACAAGTTTATTATATGATTAAAGCTATAATGTTTTTTTAAAAACATTTCATGAAAACTTTAAGTTTCATTTCAAATACAAACCACTTTAAAATTTATTTATAGTTAGTTATGAAATAATTATTTTTTATTTTTGTATTTTATTGAGGACGTAATACAATAAACATAAAAACAGAAATTTATAAAACAATGTTTTTAAAAAGTGACTTCATTTTAGTAATTACAAGATTAAAACATTTTGCAATTTTGAGAAAAATATAATATACTCTTGTTGCATTCATTTTGAGTTAAGTAAAACAAGAGTTTCAATGATGAGTGCACTGAAACTCTTCCAATGATGTGCAGTAACTAAATAAAAAGTATTTAACTAGTATAAAAGGCAACGTAATTTAAATACTGTTGTTAATCATATAATTGCTTTACTTTTTTTATAAAAGTAGTTGAAACTGCCAGTTAACTACATTTAAACTATTCAAAAATAGCAAAACAAAAAATTAGACTGGATTAAAATAACTTCTGTTTTCATTCATACCTATTATTTAACACTTCTATTTTTTTTATTTTTATACAATGTTTCAAAAATACAAGTTTTTCTTCTCAAGAAGATCAGTCTGGAGTGTGACTCAAACCTACAGCTCTGAGTATCATGCAAGTACAGAAGTTGCAGGTTTTAGTTCTGATCTAGATTAAAATATTCTGGAAGAAAAGATTAACGAATAATTAATTTAATTTTACTTATTAAATTTATTACAAGATGTCAATATAGTCACCTTCCTTTTAGTTCAAATTAAAAATTGTTTGTATATTTAATTAGCCAAGTTATAGCCTGATGAATCCAGTTTTATAATTTAACTATCAGATAAGCCCAGCGTTGCTTGGGCAAAAAGTAACGATAGCGAAGATTAAGATTATTACATTATAGCCAATCTTACCCGTTTTCTCAGAATGCAAGAATTAGGTTGCCCTGTTTCCAGACTAATAAGAAAATTTTTAGATGGGTCTAAAAATATGTTCAATTTCTTGCAAAAATGTAAAAAACCGCATCTGCAACTGTAAATCTTGCATGTCATTTTCTCTTAACACTTCAATTGTTACTTAACCACTTCCATTGTTTACACTTTCCCACAGGGGAAGAGTTAACCTCTCCCCGCGGGGGGAATTTCAAAAAATCCCTTCTTAGTGTACGTTCTCATGACGCACTCTTTGTACTAAATTTCAACCTTCAAGTCCTAACCATTTGGGCTCTACACTTCTTATTATTATTCAGAGTGGCTATTTCAAAGGGCAATTTTGGCAACTAAAAATAATATTGTCGACGGTATCAACTTTACTATTCAAAAGAAAATTCCCGGTAATATTCAAAAGAAAATTCAGAACTGGCAAGAGCTTTTCCACTTTTAAGTTTGGGCATTGTATAAAATATAAATCAAATAACTTTTTATTAACAAATACACTAAGTACAGTTTTCACACTTTATTTTCGATTTATATTCAGTCACTGTATCACTTTGACTACTCACACTTCACTGCTTGTTTTTATTCACTCACTGCACTACTTTGGAATTTTCACTTCTTTTTTGGTTCTTCCCTTCGTCACTGATAAGAAACTGACGTTCAAACCCACAACGGATCTTGCTTTATATACCCCCACCAATGGGTAGTCCCACCCATACAAAAAAGGCTTCAAATGTTCCACAATGATCTGGGATGTTCCCAAACGTTCCAGAACACCCCAGAATGTTGTGGAATGCTCTCAAATACTCTCAAATGTTCGGGACTGTTCTAGAAATTTCTAGAGGGCACAACTTCCAGCCCTTTATCTTCAACAGCACGCCCTTCGGGTAAAAACGGGAACCTTCTTCATGGATGGGGGATAGAGGGCTACCACACCATATAACTCACTTGATTGTACCAGGACTCATTTTTGAGTTTTAGCGGCACACACATTGTACATGTACCTTTATAATATATATTGATTATTAATGTAATTTGGGCTTAGTTTTCTATTTGGCCATCAATATACATAAATTTACCAGAAGACATCAAGTAATATTTTTGGCATTAAAAGAATTAATGTTTTATTATAGAATAGTTTTTATAACCTAAGAGTTTCCCTTGTAATGTTTTTAAACAAATGAAATAAAATTAATTTTTTATATTTACAAATGTGAAGAAAATAGTTTATATAGATTTGTTAAAAATGTTTTAACTTTTTTATTAGTTATTTATAAAAAATGGTTTAGATATTGATACATATTTATTAATATTGATATATATTTATATATTTACAGATTATCATTCTGGTTTTTAATTTATTAGTTCTAAAATTCAAAATGGGTACACAGCAATTTCAACTTAAATGGAATAATCATCAATCAAATATGGTGACTGTTTTTGATCAGTTGTTATCAAGTGAAGCTTTAGTTGATGTCACTCTTGCATGTGAAGGATTGAGTCTTAAGGCTCATAAAATTGTCCTTTCTGCATGCAGTCCTTTCTTCCAAAATTTGTTTTTGGAAAATCCCTGTACACATCCAATTGTTATAATGAAAGATATGAAGTATGCTGAACTGAAAGCTATAGTAGATTTTATATATAAAGGAGAAGTGAATGTTTCCCATTATCAGTTAAATGGACTTCTTAAAACTGCAGAATTACTTAACATTAAGGGTTTGATTGAGGTTGCAGATGAAAATATAAATTATGAACCAGAACAACCTTTACAGAATGAAGTTACTGAACAACAATCGGTTGACACATCTCAAACAATTCCATTTTCGTCAGCAGAACAGAAAAAAGTGGCATCACCTTCTTTGCATAAAAAGAGAAGAGGTAAAAGGAAAAGAAGAATTTCTAATGACTCCACATCTACTGAAAATGAAGAAATACCACCAAAATTACAAGAATCCAGAATTAATGATAAAATATTGTCAGAAACAATTTCTGATTCTCATAATGAAGTTTCTGTTTCACAGCAAGAACAGTTTCAAGTGTCCTCAGACCATCCTAATAGTAGTGTGTCACAAAATTTATTTTTTCCATCAACTCAAGAAGATACATTTGTAAATGTAGAAGAGCCACCTGAGGATGAACAAAATTATTCTGAATCTCCTGATTTTGTAAAACAGATTATTTTAACTGAAAGTGTAAGTATTATTTTTATGTAATATAATTCTTAATTTTAACATAAGATCAAAAATGTTTTTAAAATTATTTATTTAAATATATACTTGGTTTAATTAGAGATTGTACTTGATCAATGACTATTTTAGGGATTAGGGTGACAGGATGGAGTACTCTCCACATGAAAATGTTTCTTTATGTCTCTTTCTTCAAAACCAATTATCATTCAGGCTATAGAGGGTTCACTTTTGTTTACACAAATGCTCTCTGAGGAAAAATGACATATAATAATTGAAAAAATTCATATAGCATAAGTACTTGTACATATAGCAAAATTACCACAGAACCGTTCCATCCTGTCTCCTTTTCTCTCCTAAGTAGGCACAGTTAGTATTGACCAAATGCACTTTCTCACTGCACTGACTATAGTAATGAACAAGGGCTGATACAGGGGTGGACAAGGTGGGCAAGGTGGGCAGCTGCCCAAGGAGGCAAATTACTAGTGTTGACAAAATTGGCCAACGAAAATAAAAATAAAAGAACATTCTTAATCTCAGATAATTATTTTTAGAAAGTAAAATAATCAATTAAGTAATTAAATGTGTGAGGTCTGAGCCCTCAAATCTTTTGATTAAAATTACACTATGCTTATATTTAATTAAAAAGGACAGAAAATAATTATCTTACCCAGGGCAACATAATTGCTATGTTGGCTCCTGGTAATGAAATAGAGTTGGATATACTATTTAATAACATAAATAAAAGAACAGAATAAGCTGTAATAGTTTTCAATTGCAATGCTATTTGCAATAGTAAATAATAATTAAAATAGTATTAAAAGTTTAAGCTGTTTTAATATATTTAATTTTACATGACTCATTTATTTTTAAATATTTGAAATTTTAGAAATCATTACTCCAAGACTGTGCTTCACAGGGTCCAACAATATGTTCAGTATCTTCACAAGGAACTGTTCAAGCTGAATTTAGAAACAGTAATTTTATTAATACAGGATCACAGGATAGTGAAAAATTAGTTTCATGTTCTACATTATCTGAAACTTCTACACCAAACTTTCTTGATGATGAAATGCCAGGTATCTATTTTTTGATTCATTATGAAATTTTATTCTGCATTATTCTTATTGGCATATTATGGATCTAACATGTAATTCTATTATAGTTACCTTTGCTTCTTGCTAATTTATGAAGATACTAAGATGTAGATTTTAGAATATAATTTCTTCAATATTTCTTGGAAATACATCTGAAGTTTAATATTACATTTTTAAAAAAAATTCCATTTTAATGTAAAAGAATTAAATTTTTATTTCTGTAATTATATTTTTCAATATTAGTGTGTTATTTTATTAAATCACAATTTAGATTTTAGTTGTTTAATGTATGAGATTTTATTAAATATTTTTCATAATAATGATAAATCATAATTTGTGTTTATTGAAGAATTTATTGATTTCATATCATTTCACTGTAGAATGTTTGTGCCAGTTTTTATCAATAACAAGTTCAGACTTGTTTAACATGCCTATTTATTGAATATTTGTTATTTTCTTGTCTTTTATATTTCAATATAAAAAATTTTGCTTAAAAACTATAATTCATTCATTCATTTTTTATTATTAAATTTAAGTTCTTATTATTCATATATATTTAATACTTACCATATATTACCAAATAAATGTCATACTCCTACTCCTAAAAGATGCATAAAAAAGAACAGTTTTCTTATGTGCATTTTCACTTGATATGGCTGAAGGCCCTGAGTCATGTATAGTTACTGTAGTTTACAACTTTGAATGCCTGTTACTGTTCAGTAAAGTCTATTGAAACTGAACAGAATAAATATTAATGTTTATTTTGTTTTTATGAATAAAAAGTTCAATATTTCTATTGAGTTTCCAATTACAGCTTTATTCAAAACTTCTTCATTCATTATGTGAAATAGAAACAAGTTACAAGTGCTTCATGTAGCAAGTTTTACATGAAAAGATAATAGCTAATAAAGGTGAATTCAAACAGCCACCAAATATAAACAATTCATTGAATTAAAAAAAGATTTGTTGGTTAAGTAACAGAATATTAGTGGTCAAATTGACAAACATTATTTTGTTATTTGTATGCCTTTTACATCAGATTGTGCAAACTTTTCAATCTATCCTCAGATGATAAAGAAACTTTAAAGCAACCTGTCTCCTAAAGATAAGAAAAGAAGAAAATATTTCATAGAAGATAAACTAACTGCAATAGATAAGGCAAAGGCATTAGGATCAAATTGGGCAGCTGCTGAAAATTTAGATATTGATGAAAAAGGAATTTGGAAGTGGAGAAGCAAGGAAATGGAACCGAGAGATAAAGCAAAGCCCAAAACAAGATTTTAATTGGAAACAGGGGGTCATAAGATCTTCAATAAAGAATTGGAATTCTCTTTACTGAGTTATGTCAAATGCTTATGAAGAAGCTTCAGGCAACAACTAAAATGATGAGCAGAAAGGCCAAAAAACTATGGAAATCACTATGGCAAGAAAATCCTGAATTGACTGGGAAATTAAAGGCAAGTCCAAGATTTATCTATTGATTTAATCAACATCACAATGGTCTACCACTGTCAAACAACTGTTACTCTAAACCACTATACAAGATCACATTCCAAAAATTGTCAGCTTCCATTAGATACATATGGCATCCGTAATGACAGAATAAATTCAACATTAGTGACATGATATCTCTAGGGTTGTAATAAAACTTCAGTGTGAGTTTGAAGAAATTGGCACAACAACAAATCAGTCTAATTCCAAAGATGTGACAACTAGGCATGAAAAGATGTGCTGCACCATGATGCTAATAACTAAGGCTGATGGCAAGAAGGTGAAGTTGTATATTGTTTTAAAACAAAAGTGACTAATGTCTGAACTAAAATGAATGTTTCCAGAAATTGTGATAGCCTATTCTAATAATGGATGGATGGATGGATGAATTGCTAACAGCAGCCTATCTGAACAAAGTCATTAGAGATTCAGCTTTAGCTGCCATTTACTCATTTGAGACAGCTACTGATGCCACATTTCAAAGTCAGTCAAAAAGCAGTTAGAGAAGATAAAAATTGATTACAGCATTATTCCAAACATATGTAAAAAATTCATTCAACGTACAGCTGTCTCCAGGAATAAGAGTTTTAAGAAACAATATAATGAGTAGTTTGATGATTAGATAACCAGAAATGAGCATGAGTATACAGTACATGGTGAAATGTGTGAAAGAACTTCTGAATCAGTTTTAATATGCCTGGATGGAAATTTCTGAACTGCAAATCAGAAAACACTTTTTTGCACTGTGGACTATCAAATGCCATTGACCTCAGTGAAAATGATCTTATTGTTTGTTTGCATGGTGAAGGCTTGAAAGAAGTAGTTATTAGAATCAGAAAGCCAAGATACCAAATTCAGGATTAATGATGAAAACAATGATTAATTTGAAGAAAATTTTATTTTCTTGGAATTGATTCTGATAACTGCATTGAAATTTAATATATATTACTGCAATAGTATAGTATCAAACTTCGTTATTAAAAAAAAGAAATCCTGTTAGCAGTACTGTAATTATAAATAAATATTATATTATACTAACTATATTCTTGTATGTTTGGTTATAAAGCAAAATACCATATAAGAAAATTTTCCCTTGCAAAAATCTGAGAAAAATAAATGCCACTTCTTAATAAACACTAAAATTGAGGGTGGCTGAAAGATATAAATGCCATGACATGTATTTAGTAATATAAAGTATACCATATTTAAGGATATAATTGAAGACCTCTGGACATATAGTGCTACCTCAGAATCACATTTCTGAGGTAATTGAACTTGAATGTTTGAAAATAATCCAAAAATGAAAAATCCCAAAACAATGAGATGGCAGCCACATTCTACAGCAAGGATGTCCAACCTTTTTTGTTTCTCTGGGCTGCATTGGAAGAAGTCGAGTTTTGGGCTACAAGTATATATAATATATACTTGTGGCCCAATATACAAGTATATTTAAGGATTAATATCTTGGTCTAGATTATAATAATAAGTATTAAAACTTTATCACGAAAAAGGATATTTTAAAAAATTACTTCTACAGACACTTTCATTTTTACTTAGAAATAGATAAATTCATTTTATTATAAAAGAGACAAATGAAAATTTATTTGAAAAACACAAATATTTGTTTTATTTGGGTCTCTAATTAATAAAAAGTGACGAAACACCATTTTAAATATGCACTTTTATTCAACTAATATAATTATAAATAATATGTAGCCCAAAAAGTAGCCAAAGTGCCAAATAATATTTTTTTCTGCAAACAAAAAAAGTAGCCACATTTGGTGAAATGTAGCCAAATTTTGCAATGTTGGAAGAAATACTAAATAAAGCTGGAGTTGAGACTCAAAGGAATAATTATAGGCCCAAATGTGGGAAAGGAGAGAAAGGACAAAAGATAAAAAAGTGAAAAAGGTTGAAAAATTAAGGGTCAATATTTGCATAACAGAAGACCTATTTAACTTTTCTCACTACTTTTTATCTTTTGTCCTTTCTCATCTTTTTCTCCTTTTCCCAAATTTGGGTCTATAATCCTTTTAAGTCACAACTCCAGCTTTATTTAGTAATCCTTCTGCATTCACACATCTCCAAGTATTTGAAAATATTTCTTTTCCACTCAAAAATAAAATATGAAAAAGGTTTACAACTTTGTGAAACTTCTTTTTTGAGTTTATACCATTGAAATAAATAAATAATAAAAAAATTAAAACATTTGTCGGTTTTGTTTACATGTTTATTGGGCCGCATGTGGCCCACGGGCTGGACACCCCTGTTCTACAGGCAATGTTCGGAGAGCAAAAATATTAACACACAACTATTCATATGATTTAAGGACTTTTTCAAACATTCAAACTTGGTTACCTAAGAGACATGATTCTGAGAGTTAGCACTATATGTTGCCAAGGGCTTCAATTATTAAATACACTGTGCTTCTATATTACACATGTAGTCATTAAATTTGTTCCATTAGGTGTATGTATAAGGTGGGCCACTTATGTTACTGGGAAATATGTTGAAAAATGTCTCTTACAAAAATGTTTTGGATCAAACTTGTTTGATATCAAGAGAGGTACTATAAGTTTCATTGTAGATGGTCAGCGAAAATGAGGTCAACTTCATTTTACTTAAATAGGAACCCAATTTTTGTTACATATTCTAATTTTATATAAACTAATAAAATTTTATCTAAAACATTTTTTGAAAGATGTAATTATCAGAAGTTATAAATTTGGTTTCTAGGCTGCATGTTCCTTTAAGGTAAACTAGGTAGCCTGATAGTTCAACCGATATTAACTTGTTTATAATTAAAATTAAAAATATTTTTTTAAAGCAGGCAAATTTATAAAACAAAAATTAATGAAATTAGTAAAATATTAAAATTAATTTAAATTTGATTATCTTTTCTGCAAAACAATGCTGAAACAATTTCAATAGTTATGTTGCAAAAGAAAAAGGAGTTGCAATTAATTAAAAAAAATCATAATTAAAGGTTCAAAAATGGCAGAATTAAATAAATAATAATAAATTAATTAATAACTATTAAAAAAAACTACAACTAAATTAATACTAAATAAATTAAACCTAAAAATGAATTAAAACTAAACATAATAACATAATTAAAACTCTGGTCTTTACACCAAGACTGAATTAAAAATAAAATCAAAACTAATTATAATCAAATCTGTTGAAAATTAAAACATTTTTAAAAATGTTTAAAAGTTGTTTTGAAATTTTAAAATGTAAATCAAATTAATTTTTAAATTTACATTATTTGTGTGTGGTTGTAACCAAACATTTTACTTTTAATATATACTGTATACAGATAAAAATTTCTAAAAATAATATAAAATTAAAATAAAATCTGTATCTGGTATATAATCAAAGGTTATTATTCAAATATCAAACTTAAAGAATAGTTGTTATGAAAGCAAACAAATAGCTGTCTCTTCAACTCCAAGTCTGAGTCAAAAGTGAAGTCTTTTGTCTCCTA
The DNA here is from genome assembly GCF_000671375.1 of Centruroides sculpturatus. Taxonomy (NCBI): domain Eukaryota; kingdom Metazoa; phylum Arthropoda; class Arachnida; order Scorpiones; family Buthidae; genus Centruroides; species Centruroides sculpturatus. Next base: position 205,626 of record NW_019384556.1, read on the forward strand.
TCCCTAAACAAAAACCTTCCTTTCCCTTTCTTAACCCTTTCCACGTTCATGCTGAGTTTACAGAGGAAGTTAATTGGTGGTCCTAAGATTGCAAACCAACCTCTGACCTGGTATGATCTACTTACACGTCATTTCTTTGTAAAGTGTTGGTTTCAGTTTGGTAGGGACAGAGTACCTTAAGGAAAAATGTTTTATGCAAATTTATTTTACTATGATTTGTAAATGATGTCTCATCAGAAAACAATCCTTGTTTAAAAAATTGTCATTGTTTTGTATTTATTGTTCTATCCAATGACAAAAATTCATATGATTTTGAAAGTTATCACCAAGAAGTTCTTGGTGCAACAAACTATGGTAAGGATATTTTAAATAAATGTAAAACATTGGTTTTAGACATTCCTGAGGCTCATGCAATTTTTCTGGAACTAATGTGAAGATTTTGAGTTACTACAGCTAAAATATCAACTTCCATATCTTCATTTGTTGTAATATTTCTTTGAATCTTGATTTTGATTGGACACTTCCTGATTCAGTAAGTACAATCAGACAATACAAACAATAAGTCATAATAATGGGATGATTTACTAACAAGGATTACTTTAAAATTATGCAGAAAATTATGGTATATATGTGTGTATAATATAATGCTATAAATAGTATGGTAGGTATAATAGTATGTCAAATAATTAAACATTGATGCTAATTGAGATTTCATTGTATAACAGTACATAAAAGTTGAATATAGACTCATAAAAAGGTAATTTTCTATGATCTTTTCCATGTTAATGAGACAAACAGTACCTATTGTGAAAGTTCTGATATCAATTTGAATATTTAGACTTTTTTGAGCAAATAATTTATTTCTATCTTTGTAAAATATATTTTTAACAATGTGAACACTTGTATTGGTATTACCTTTGGATTATTCTTTTTAATAATTTTAATCTGAAGAAAGTTACTCATTAAATTTTATTTCAAAATATTTCTACTTATTTAAATTAGATTCTCTATATTATAAAATAATCATTCTTTTAAAAGTGGTCAATCTTTTCTGTTAAAGTTACAGTGAATTTAGGAGTGGATTCCATCATCATCATCTCCTTCCCATTAGGGATGTGTATCATTATTTATTGGAAAGAACATCTTATGACTTAGATTGAACACATAAAATGAATGAATAATTTGGTAGGCTGGTAGTATATCTCCTCAGTCTAGTAGGAGGGTAAGGTTCCTTTTTCCTTCTGATTCTCTCCTTTTAAGGATTTAGTGGACCTTTAAGGTCAGCCAATCTAGAGCTGGATCAGAAACTCTACTTTAGATATGCCTTTGCTAGGACAACTGACTTATTTCATTAATTGTGCAAAATGATCCCTGACTCCTCTAGTAAAATCACTCCAGCCAAACAGAGGACCAAATCTCTCTCTCTGAATAAAGCTGATAAGCCTACTCGACAGTTACTATAATTTTATTTTGAAAGCTATGTTAATCAAACGAATATTTTCATATAATAAAAGAAATTCCTATTTAATTTATCTTAAGCGATTTTTTAAAATATGTATTCATTATTAAAACCACAAAATAAACTAGAACAATATATAGACTCTCACCTAAATGTATTCATTATTTTTTAAATTATCTTTAAAAGTTTATTTTATAAACATATTATTTTATTACAAACATAAATTGGTTTTCTGTTATTAATTTAGATATCAAGCCTATAGTAATATTTGATGAATTTGGAAATCCTACAGCAAGAGATGTAACACCAAAAGATATAGCACATGCAAGTGAATCTGGGGTTCTTTCTTTACCTGGTCCAAGTATTTATCAATTAGACAAACAATCTTCTGAATTAAAAGAACCAGATTCACATGGTAAGAAAATTGCATTAATTAATGGTTTTATAATAATATGAACGTGTTTTTTTATTCCGATAATTTCTATACCATATTTATTCACATATAAGACGAGGTGTGACTTTAAAGATCAAAATAAAGAAAATTAGATTTATTAATACAATTATAATTTTATTCCGTTTAATCACAAATAAAATATCAAATGCATGTATATGCACACATTGTCCCACAAAAATTACTGGCATTTTAAACTTCAAGGAAAAATCTTGTAAAATCGACAACATAATTTGTTCATGTAAAGCTGGACAATTGGGAACCTTTTTTTTCAATTCTTAACAGTCGAATTCACTCTTTGTCAATTACACTTATGAGTTTCTCTGAATTCTGATTTCTAAATAATCATCTGTTTTCACATGAGAATGAATTAAAACTTATTTTAGGCTTCCATGTAATTTTGGAATTCAATCCAAAAGCTTTGCTTTTCCTATAGCTATTCATCTTTACTCCTGACAATACACAAGAATGATTGAAACGACCCAGATAAAATACTTTTGCTTTTAAACACCAGAAAGTGAGAATCCGGTAAAAAATGCAAATACACAGCTCATAAAAATTATTGCAAAAATGAAAAGAATCCTTCACTCGTGCATCTAGGACAACCTAGGTTTTTGAAGCAGTGAAAAATGAATAAAAATCTTGTCTTATATGCGAGTAAATATGGTATATACTTTCCATTATAATTCTAAATTTTGTGTTTGTAATTATATAAAATTATCATAAGATGTCAAAATTAACAGTACAGTAGAGCCTCGAAAACTCGGCACTCGATAACCCAGTACTCCGGATAACTCGGCCACACCCTGGCAGGGCAAAAAAATCCTTAGTTAATTAATTTTCATTATAGACAGCTTTATGCCTCAAAGTATATTTCTGGGGTCTGTCTTATCAGGTAAATTACTGTACACTGTGTATTCATTAATTTTCATTTTCATGTAGTAATGGCTCTGTCTTCATAAAGGACGTACTTTTCCTTTGTTTGAGGGTATTTGGGCAGTTTATTCTCTGTTGTATTCTCAAGCAAACAATACATACAAGTATAGTACAGTATTTTCTGAGGACTCCACACTTGTACTTATTTTTTTAACGCCATTCCCGATAACCCAGCATTTTCACAAACTCGGCCACCCTTCGGTCCACATTAGGCCGTGTTTTCGAGGCTCTACTGTATTATTCATGTCATTTATGTTTACTTCATTTGTTTCTTTTTGTCATAAAATAAAAATAATTTTTTTGAAGAGACAAGTAATGCAGACAAATAAAACACATGGAATTCTATGTTTGGATTTAAAAGTCATTTTAAATTTATTTTATTTATAAATGATTAATAATTGTTATTAATGTACAGTATTTAGTTATAATTCAGATAAATATTTTGTTCTTCATATATCTTCCTTTTATTTATTCATAATAAATTAATAAATGTAACAAATATAAAATTAATTTCTTTGTATGTATATCCTAAAAGTATATACAGGTAACCCCTGTATAACACGCGAGTTACGTTCCAAAAAATTGTCGTGTTATGCGAATCCATGTTATACGAAACAAAGAACTAGTGTGAAAAGGGGGGTTAGGTTTCAAAAATTAAAAAACATGTTGTTAAATCCTTATCTAAATCGGATTTATTATTCATTTTTTTCATAGGTAAAATACTTATTTATTATTTAAGTAAATATTTTACCAGAGAATTATTCATCCTATATGATCTCAGCATGAGCATCATCAACTGGTAACAGTTTTTGGGTGCATTCGTTAATAGCAGTTGCTCTGCAATGGGAGTGAGCGCTGTTTGTAGGCATTTAGAAACGATGGTGAGAGAAAGGTGGTGGCTCCCACACTATCGATAGTATTGTGATGGAGAAATCTATAATTCTAAAATGAGCTTTTAGAGGCAAAAGAAGGGTCCCAATTGTAAAATTTAACCATTAAATGGATTATTTGTAGAAAGAGCATTCAAAGTAGCCACAAAAACAATTAGAATGCATGCGCGGAGTTATGCGGAGGTATAAAAGAACGCACCCTTTATTACATTTCATGTTTTACGAGAGTTTTACCCAATTCCCGAACTGTGTTAGAATGAACCCGTGCTATAAAAGCACTGTGTTATATGGGGGGATGTTCCCAATTCTCAAACCGTGTTAGAGTGAATCCTTGCTATAGAAGTGCCGTGTTATACGGGGGTTACCTGTATTGTATCTCTTCAAAATTTTGAGACTATTTATTATATTTTTTTATATAATATTACATAAATTTATGCAATGCAATATAATTAATACCGAATAATATAAAATCTTGTGGGGTACATTTGTAGCTCTTTGCAAACTGCTTTTTATTGGCAGAACATGCATTCCTACATCAACTGCATTTGAATTTATATTTTTCTTAGAACAATCTGTTAAATTTTAATGGTTAAATGGTTAATCATTAAATTTATAATAATTTTTGAATTTCAATTCATGTACATTCAGAAAAGTAAATAACTTCCAATGATATGTTCCAGTTTGAAAATAATTTTTTCTACCATCATTTTTGATGAGTTACAGCTAGTAAAAATAATAAATTTAAGTAGTTAGTTTTAATCTTGTTTTCATGATATAAATTACAAGTCCCAAGTATCAACTCTTTTTCAAAATTTTCAAGTTTAATCTCAACTTCTCAAGTCTTTGTGGAAAATATAGATCAAGTTACAGGGCTGGATTTCTGAATAGGGACAGTAGATCTGAACATAGGATGGCAGATTTTGAGGGATGGCAAATTGGCAAGCATAGTATAAGAATTTTACAAAAAAAATATAAATAAATTTCAAATATTGCAGCATTTATAATTAATTATTAAGTTGTATACATAAATAAGGTAATGGTTTCAATAATCTAATTACATCAGCTAGATATGTGTATGTTATAAATGGTCAAAGCTATGCTGATATGTATGATGCAATTTTTCATTAAAACAAAATGTACCTTATACATTAACTATACCATTTAGTAACATGCATCATTTTCATATTTAATATATTTTATATAATAAAGTCAAGTTAGTGTCAGAAGCATTTACATTTATTTCAGAAAAAGTGGTATTCTAGTCTGTGTACAGTGGTAAAAGAGTTAAGTCCAGCCCTGTCAAGTCTTAAGTTTAGTTTGAAGTTATTTCAGTCACATCTAAAGTTAAGACTCAAATCCTTTTCTTAGAAAAAACAAACCTTTAGATATACTTCATCAACAGATGATTAGATAAATCACGAATTAATGACTATTTTAAATCCAGGATTAGTGACTTTGCATTCCACCATTTTCAGATTAGATATNGTCTCTAATTAATAAAAAGTGACGAAACACCATTTTAAATATGCACTTTTATTCAACTAATATAATTATAAATAATATGTAGCCCAAAAAGTAGCCAAAGTGCCAAATAATATTTTTTTCTGCAAACAAAAAAAGTAGCCACATTTGGTGAAATGTAGCCAAATTTTGCAATGTTGGAAGAAATACTAAATAAAGCTGGAGTTGAGACTCAAAGGAATAATTATAGGCCCAAATGTGGGGAAAGGAGAGAAAGGACAAAAGATAAAAAAGTGAAAAAGGTTGAAAAATTAAGGGTCAATATTTGCATAACAGAAGACCTATTTAACTTTTCTCACTACTTTTTATCTTTTGTCCTTTCTCATCTTTTTCTCCTTTTCCCAAATTTGGGTCTATAATCCTTTTAAGTCACAACTCCAGCTTTATTTAGTAATCCTTCTGCATTCACACATCTCCAAGTATTTGAAAATATTTCTTTTCCACTCAAAAATAAAATATGAAAAAGGTTTACAACTTTGTGAAACTTCTTTTTTGAGTTTATACCATTGAAATAAATAAATAATAAAAAAATTAAAACATTTGTCGGTTTTGTTTACATGTTTATTGGGCCGCATGTGGCCCACGGGCTGGACACCCCTGTTCTACAGGCAATGTTCGGAGAGCAAAAATATTAACACACAACTATTCATATGATTTAAGGACTTTTTCAAACATTCAAACTTGGTTACCTAAGAGACATGATTCTGAGAGTTAGCACTATATGTTGCCAAGGGCTTCAATTATTAAATACACTGTGCTTCTATATTACACATGTAGTCATTAAATTTGTTCCATTAGGTGTATGTATAAGGTGGGCCACTTATGTTACTGGGAAATATGTTGAAAAATGTCTCTTACAAAAATGTTTTGGATCAAACTTGTTTGATATCAAGAGAGGCACTATAAGTTTCATTGTAGATGGTCAGCGAAAATGAGGTCAACTTCATTTTACTTAAATAGGAACCCAATTTTTGTTACATATTCTAATTTTATATAAACTAATAAAATTTTATCTAAAACATTTTTTGAAAGATGTAATTATCAGAAGTTATAAATTTGGTTTCTAGGCTGCATGTTCCTTTAAGGTAAACTAGGTAGCCTGATAGTTCAACCGATATTAACTTGTTTATAATTAAAATTAAAAATATTTTTTTAAAGCAGGCAAATTTATAAAACAAAAATTAATGAAATTAGTAAAATATTAAAATTAATTTAAATTTGATTATCTTTTCTGCAAAACAATGCTGAAACAATTTCAATAGTTATGTTGCAAAAGAAAAAGGAGTTGCAATTAATTAAAAAAAATCATAATTAAAGGTTCAAAAATGGCAGAATTAAATAAATAATAATAAATTAATTAATAACTATTAAAAAAAACTACAACTAAATTAATACTAAATAAATTAAACCTAAAAATGAATTAAAACTAAACATAATAACATAATTAAAACTCTGGTCTTTACACCAAGACTGAATTAAAAATAAAATCAAAACTAATTATAATCAAATCTGTTGAAAATTAAAACATTTTTAAAAATGTTTAAAAGTTGTTTTGAAATTTTAAAATGTAAATCAAATTAATTTTTAAATTTACATTATTTGTGTGTGGTTGTAACCAAACATTTTACTTTTAATATATACTGTATACAGATAAAAATTTCTAAAAATAATATAAAATTAAAATAAAATCTGTATCTGGTATATAATCAAAGGTTATTATTCAAATATCAAACTTAAAGAATAGTTGTTATGAAAGCAAACAAATAGCTGTCTCTTCAACTCCAAGTCTGAGTCAAAAGTGAAGTCTTTTGTCTCCTATCCCTAAACAAAAACCTTCCTTTCCCTTTCTTAACCCTTTCCACGTTCATGCTGAGTTTACAGAGGAAGTTAATTGGTGGTCCTAAGATTGCAAACCAACCTCTGACCTGGTATGATCTACTTACACGTCATTTCTTTGTAAAGTGTTGGTTTCAGTTTGGTAGGGACAGAGTACCTTAAGGAAAAATGTTTTATGCAAATTTATTTTACTATGATTTGTAAATGATGTCTCATCAGAAAACAATCCTTGTTTAAAAAATTGTCATTGTTTTGTATTTATTGTTCTATCCAATGACAAAAATTCATATGATTTTGAAAGTTATCACCAAGAAGTTCTTGGTGCAACAAACTATGGTAAGGATATTTTAAATAAATGTAAAACATTGGTTTTAGACATTCCTGAGGCTCATGCAATTTTTCTGGAACTAATGTGAAGATTTTGAGTTACTACAGCTAAAATATCAACTTCCATATCTTCATTTGTTGTAATATTTCTTTGAATCTTGATTTTGATTGGACACTTCCTGATTCAGTAAGTACAATCAGACAATACAAACAATAAGTCATAATAATGGGATGATTTACTAACAAGGATTACTTTAAAATTATGCAGAAAATTATGGTATATATGTGTGTATAATATAATGCTATAAATAGTATGGTAGGTATAATAGTATGTCAAATAATTAAACATTGATGCTAATTGAGATTTCATTGTATAACAGTACATAAAAGTTGAATATAGACTCATAAAAAGGTAATTTTCTATGATCTTTTCCATGTTAATGAGACAAACAGTACCTATTGTGAAAGTTCTGATATCAATTTGAATATTTAGACTTTTTTGAGCAAATAATTTATTTCTATCTTTGTAAAATATATTTTTAACAATGTGAACACTTGTATTGGTATTACCTTTGGATTATTCTTTTTAATAATTTTAATCTGAAGAAAGTTACTCATTAAATTTTATTTCAAAATATTTCTACTTATTTAAATTAGATTCTCTATATTATAAAATAATCATTCTTTTAAAAGTGGTCAATCTTTTCTGTTAAAGTTACAGTGAATTTAGGAGTGGATTCCATCATCATCATCTCCTTCCCATTAGGGATGTGTATCATTATTTATTGGAAAGAACATCTTATGACTTAGATTGAACACATAAAATGAATGAATAATTTGGTAGGCTGGTAGTATATCTCCTCAGTCTAGTAGGAGGGTAAGGTTCCTTTTTCCTTCTGATTCTCTCCTTTTAAGGATTTAGTGGACCTTTAAGGTCAGCCAATCTAGAGCTGGATCAGAAACTCTACTTTAGATATGCCTTTGCTAGGACAACTGACTTATTTCATTAATTGTGCAAAATGATCCCTGACTCCTCTAGTAAAATCACTCCAGCCAAACAGAGGACCAAATCTCTCTCTCTGAATAAAGCTGATAAGCCTACTCGACAGTTACTATAATTTTATTTTGAAAGCTATGTTAATCAAACGAATATTTTCATATAATAAAAGAAATTCCTATTTAATTTATCTTAAGCGATTTTTTAAAATATGTATTCATTATTAAAACCACAAAATAAACTAGAACAATATATAGACTCTCACCTAAATGTATTCATTATTTTTTAAATTATCTTTAAAAGTTTATTTTATAAACATATTATTTTATTACAAACATAAATTGGTTTTCTGTTATTAATTTAGATATCAAGCCTATAGTAATATTTGATGAATTTGGAAATCCTACAGCAAGAGATGTAACACCAAAAGATATAGCACATGCAAGTGAATCTGGGGTTCTTTCTTTACCTGGTCCAAGTATTTATCAATTAGACAAACAATCTTCTGAATTAAAAGAACCAGATTCACATGGTAAGAAAATTGCATTAATTAATGGTTTTATAATAATATGAACGTGTTTTTTTATTCCGATAATTTCTATACCATATTTATTCACATATAAGACGAGGTGTGACTTTAAAGATCAAAATAAAGAAAATTAGATTTATTAATACAATTATAATTTTATTCCGTTTAATCACAAATAAAATATCAAATGCATGTATATGCACACATTGTCCCACAAAAATTACTGGCATTTTAAACTTCAAGGAAAAATCTTGTAAAATCGACAACATAATTTGTTCATGTAAAGCTGGACAATTGGGAACCTTTTTTTTCAATTCTTAACAGTCGAATTCACTCTTTGTCAATTACACTTATGAGTTTCTCTGAATTCTGATTTCTAAATAATCATCTGTTTTCACATGAGAATGAATTAAAACTTATTTTAGGCTTCCATGTAATTTTGGAATTCAATCCAAAAGCTTTGCTTTTCCTATAGCTATTCATCTTTACTCCTGACAATACACAAGAATGATTGAAACGACCCAGATAAAATACTTTTGCTTTTAAACACCAGAAAGTGAGAATCCGGTAAAAAATGCAAATACACAGCTCATAAAAATTATTGCAAAAATGAAAAGAATCCTTCACTCGTGCATCTAGGACAACCTAGGTTTTTGAAGCAGTGAAAAATGAATAAAAATCTTGTCTTATATGCGAGTAAATATGGTATATACTTTCCATTATAATTCTAAATTTTGTGTTTGTAATTATATAAAATTATCATAAGATGTCAAAATTAACAGTACAGTAGAGCCTCGAAAACTCGGCACTCGATAACCCAGTACTCCGGATAACTCGGCCACACCCTGGCAGGGCAAAAAAATCCTTAGTTAATTAATTTTCATTATAGACAGCTTTATGCCTCAAAGTATATTTCTGGGGTCTGTCTTATCAGGTAAATTACTGTACACTGTGTATTCATTAATTTTCATTTTCATGTAGTAATGGCTCTGTCTTCATAAAGGACGTACTTTTCCTTTGTTTGAGGGTATTTGGGCAGTTTATTCTCTGTTGTATTCTCAAGCAAACAATACATACAAGTATAGTACAGTATTTTCTGAGGACTCCACACTTGTACTTATTTTTTTAACGCCATTCCCGATAACCCAGCATTTTCACAAACTCGGCCACCCTTCGGTCCACATTAGGCCGTGTTTTCGAGGCTCTACTGTATTATTCATGTCATTTATGTTTACTTCATTTGTTTCTTTTTGTCATAAAATAAAAATAATTTTTTTGAAGAGACAAGTAATGCAGACAAATAAAACACATGGAATTCTATGTTTGGATTTAAAAGTCATTTTAAATTTATTTTATTTATAAATGATTAATAATTGTTATTAATGTACAGTATTTAGTTATAATTCAGATAAATATTTTGTTCTTCATATATCTTCCTTTTATTTATTCATAATAAATTAATAAATGTAACAAATATAAAATTAATTTCTTTGTATGTATATCCTAAAAGTATATACAGGTAACCCCTGTATAACACGCGAGTTACGTTCCAAAAAATTGTCGTGTTATGCGAATCCATGTTATACGAAACAAAGAACTAGTGTGAAAAGGGGGGTTAGGTTTCAAAAATTAAAAAACATGTTGTTAAATCCTTATCTAAATCGGATTTATTATTCATTTTTTTCATAGGTAAAATACTTATTTATTATTTAAGTAAATATTTTACCAGAGAATTATTCATCCTATATGATCTCAGCATGAGCATCATCAACTGGTAACAGTTTTTGGGTGCATTCGTTAATAGCAGTTGCTCTGCAATGGGAGTGAGCGCTGTTTGTAGGCATTTAGAAACGATGGTGAGAGAAAGGTGGTGGCTCCCACACTATCGATAGTATTGTGATGGAGAAATCTATAATTCTAAAATGAGCTTTTAGAGGCAAAAGAAGGGTCCCAATTGTAAAATTTAACCATTAAATGGATTATTTGTAGAAAGAGCATTCAAAGTAGCCACAAAAACAATTAGAATGCATGCGCGGAGTTATGCGGAGGTATAAAAGAACGCACCCTTTATTACATTTCATGTTTTACGAGAGTTTTACCCAATTCCCGAACTGTGTTAGAATGAACCCGTGCTATAAAAGCACTGTGTTATATGGGGGGATGTTCCCAATTCTCAAACCGTGTTAGAGTGAATCCTTGCTATAGAAGTGCCGTGTTATACGGGGGTTACCTGTATTGTATCTCTTCAAAATTTTGAGACTATTTATTATATTTTTTTATATAATATTACATAAATTTATGCAATGCAATATAATTAATACCGAATAATATAAAATCTTGTGGGGTACATTTGTAGCTCTTTGCAAACTGCTTTTTATTGGCAGAACATGCATTCCTACATCAACTGCATTTGAATTTATATTTTTCTTAGAACAATCTGTTAAATTTTAATGGTTAAATGGTTAATCATTAAATTTATAATAATTTTTGAATTTCAATTCATGTACATTCAGAAAAGTAAATAACTTCCAATGATATGTTCCAGTTTGAAAATAATTTTTTCTACCATCATTTTTGATGAGTTACAGCTAGTAAAAATAATAAATTTAAGTAGTTACTTTTAATCTTGTTTTCATGATATAAATTACAAGTCCCAAGTATCAACTCTTTTTCAAAATTTTCAAGTTTAATCTCAACTTCTCAAGTCTTTGTGGAAAATATAGATCAAGTTACAGGGCTGGATTTCTGAATAGGGACAGTAGATCTGAACATAGGATGGCAGATTTTGAGGGATGGCAAATTGGCAAGCATAGTATAAGAATTTTACAAAAAAAATATAAATAAATTTCAAATATTGCAGCATTTATAATTAATTATTAAGTTGTATACATAAATAAGGTAATGGTTTCAATAATCTAATTACATCAGCTAGATATGTGTATGTTATAAATGGTCAAAGCTATGCTGATATGTATGATGCAATTTTTCATTAAAACAAAATGTACCTTATACATTAACTATACCATTTAGTAACATGCATCATTTTCATATTTAATATATTTTATATAATAAAGTCAAGTTAGTGTCAGAAGCATTTACATTTATTTCAGAAAAAGTGGTATTCTAGTCTGTGTACAGTGGTAAAAGAGTTAAGTCCAGCCCTGTCAAGTCTTAAGTTTAGTTTGAAGTTATTTCAGTCACATCTAAAGTTAAGACTCAAATCCTTTTCTTAGAAAAAACAAACCTTTAGATATACTTCATCAACAGATGATTAGATAAATCACGAATTAATGACTATTTTAAATCCAGGATTAGTGACTTTGCATTCCACCATTTTCAGATTAGATATGTTTCAGACAAATATGACATGATTCATTTTGTTTTCAAGAAGAGAATTTACTACTACTGTTCCTATCTATACTTAACTTTTTGCAAAAATTTAAGTATAAAAATTTATCATTCCAAACTTACTGAGAGTTTTGCTTAGTTTAATCATTTGATATATAAATAGGGAAGACTGGGCTAATTGTAAATGGCTTTTCCAAACAGTTCAAAATTTAGAAAGTAGAAAAGTTGTTTGACAGGGCTTCATATTGATGCAAAGAAAACCCACTCTATGAAAATCATCAAAATCTGGCATCATAAGGGTTTACTTCTGTCTGAACTGATATTGCACTTAACCCAAACCCAAAAGTTTTTCTTATAAATTTATAAAGATTTACTTCAAATAAAAAAAATCAAACAAGTGAAACTCACTTCCAATAGACAAATTTATAATAAACAGGGAATACATTTGCTGAACTTTAGTTGTCGTACAATTGGAATGAAAAAATAAATTCAATGAAAGCAAACATAAAATTGATTATTTCCTCCAAGGATCTCATGAGCCAGTTCTTACAGACTATGCACTGAATTCTAATTTTTACTTCTCAACTACAGTTAAAATAAAGATTTTATCCATGTTGATATCTGCAGAGGGTTTGAGGGAATTTTCTTTTCATAGCATCCTTTGCTGCTTTCTCATATACTGTATATCTTTCTCTGTTGATTTTCTTTAGTTTTTGTCTTGCATGTACCTTTCTATGAAAAGAAAACTGAAAACAACATGTCAAAGTATGAAGTGAATTGTTATAGTGCCATTGTTCCCAATTAGGGGTAAATTGTACCCCTTCATGCTATTGTCATTGTTCCCAATTAGTGGTAAATTGCATGAAGGGGTACACGCGGCAATCTAAAATCGGTCGATTTAAAATTTAAATGCATGAGATGAAGCAATCAAAAAATAATGGGTGGACCATCAAAAATTCTGCAATTTACAACATGATGTCAAATGCACAAATTTGTTTATTTATAACTAAAAATATTCTTGAAATTTCATCAAAAAATGCATTTGTGACAATACCTAAATGAAATTCTTATGCAAGAAACAATTGTACAAATAACACAAATTGTGTTAATTGTACAATTTTTATCATTATTATCATGTCAGCAAAGTGGCAATAAAATATTTACTACCATTTTGCACAACATACCTCTGCGAGAGCGGATTTTCGGCCATGATAAACATGAAAACTAAACATCGTCACCAACTTCAACTCGAAGATGACTTGAGACTGAAGCTGATCAAAAAGCAACCAGATTTTACAAAGTTGTGCAAAGAAAATCGTGCACATTTGTCACATTAAAATTAAATAACCTTATATTATTTTCATTATTATCAGAATTGTATTTTAAAGGTAAAAAATGTAAAAAAAAACTTATTCTATTTATAACTAGCTGTCTACCCAAAACTTTGCTCACATTATATCGAATTTTCTCATGGGAGTAAGATATTTTCTCGCGGTAAAGTGTAGCCTATGTCCATCTCCAACATGTAAGCTATCTCTGTGCCAAATTTTAGTAAAACCTGTTCAGCTGTTTAGATGTGAAAAGGTAACAGACAGACAGACAAAATTACCTTTGAATTTATAATATTAGTATGGATTAATATGAATTTCTGCTATAAGGGGTATGCGGGTTTGAGCTCTTTCTTGAAGTGGTATGCAGGAAAAACTAATTGGGAACCACTGTTATAGTGTAACAACATGCCCCATTTATTGAGATAAATTCTCAATCAGGACATTCTGAAAACAGTGCACACAGGGAACAAAAGTATCATTTGTTCAGGAACTGTGTACAGTGTATTTAGGTCATTAGAAACTGTGTCTGTGTGTGTAAGAGATTTTGTTTAAAGTAAAATTAAAAAACTGACAACCTAAAACTGTTGTCTTCTCTTGTGTTATAGATGGACATCTTTATCATCATTTGTTTTGCAATTAATAGCCCATAGAGTTGCCATTATTTTTAGTTCTGTGTGTAAACTAACCAAAGTGATTAGTAATAGCATGAAATTAAAGCTAAATAGTAACATAAACATATACAATATTTGCAATGGTCTTGCAAATATTGTATATTGTATATTGTATATGCAAAAATCATATGCAAAACACAACTAAAAAAATTATTTTTAGAACATTTATCATTACAAACCTTAAAATACACAAGAGGTGTTTGTTCAACATGCACCTCTCATTATCCACAGACCACATGCTCAGTGGATAGTGGAAAACTGCACACAGCAAAACAATAAAAAACTCAATAACTTTCCCTTAGTAACAACTAGCCCTGGTCTCCCCTATACATTAGTGTCTCTACTATGAAATCATAAATTTATTTCTATACAATAATCAAAATTGTATGAAAATGAAAATTCAGGGTAGCAAATTGTTTTATTAAGTTTTCAAGTTACAAGTTGTCACCTTGTTGATGTAAGTCCAAATTGAGTTTAAGTTAATCCACACAAATTGACAACACTGGTTATTTGTAATATCAAAATTGTTTAGATTAATGCAGATTTATATCTATTTGACAGATACTATAAATAGTGTAGAGATTACATACACAAAAACTGTAGTGTTTGTTGAATTTATTATTTTTTTTTCAAATATTTGTAGGATTTGGTTTAAGGAGTTTTTAAATATTTAATAGTAATATTTAACTGAAAAATAAGAATTGACTGAATGAAATATAAATAATGAAAACAGTCAAATAAAAAGGAAAGGGCAATCAAATTAAAACATAAAGCTTTATTTCACAAATACAAAATAGAGTACTAGTTTATAATCATATTTGATTTATTATATATATGACATATTTGCTTTGATTATAATCATAATCAAAGTTGATGACATAATACATGTGTTGTCAACTTACAAGCTTAAGACAATTTGCTTATTTATCTAAAAAAGGAGAGTTTCATGCTAATCTTAATAGAATTTGTGATCATTTGTTTTCTTTATACAGTTTATTCAATTTTGCATAAAATTTTAAAGCAGAATAATTGGTAGTGGTTATTTTATTCATTTAATTGTATATATCTGTTTCTCTGAATCAAACTGTAATGTAACTAATGTAAACAAGAATTTTTCAGAGAAAATTAATTTACAGTAGCTATTCATTTCTCTGGCATCCAATAATCCAGAATGTTTGATAATCTGCATGCCAATATTCTGAAAATTGTAATTTATTTGGACTTGTGGTCTACTAAAGACTCTGGATGGAAATACATTGTGCAAAAATAATTGTCCATATGACAGGGAAGTTTTGTTTTCTCAAGTCATTTTTAAAAATATGTTCATATAACACAATAAAAAATAGCCAAAGTAGTGAAGAAACATTATTTCTTTCCTCAAAAATAAAACTACAGTTATAAGTAGATGTAAGGAGAGGAAATTTAAAATAATGACAAAAACATTGAAAAAAATTGATTATAAGAGTTTGTGTATAGTAGTGAACATTTCTCACAATTATTAAATTTAATATTTTTGGGGCTGCCTTTGCTTTCAATTATGGCCAGACATCATTTTGGCATTGCCATCCACTTTTCACAAAAATTGGATTGGTTGTTTTCCAAACATTTTGTATGAGTTCCTTCATCTCTGCCTTGTTTTTGGCCTTCTCTTTGCCATCTGAATTTCCCTGTCATTCCATAAATTTTCAATTGGATTGTCATCTTGTGATTGAGGAAACCAATCTAACTTAGTAATGCCATTACATTGGAAATAATCTGTAACAATTTTTGCTATATGTTTGGAATCATTGTCTTGTTGGAAAACAGTTATTTTCCAATCCTATTTTGCAAACTGACTCTTCCAAATTTTCTTTGAGAATGTTTAAGTAGTCTTATTTCTTCATTCTTTCATTAATAATAATTTGCCAACTCCTTTTGCACAGAAACACTCCTAAACCATCACTGATCCCAAACAATTTAACAATTAGCTTTACACTGTTGGGTTTAATTGTTCTTCCTTTTTTTTTGTCACACTTTTATTGAACCATCTGCTAAAACCAGTTCTTGCTAAAATAATAAAAAACTTTAGCAAGAACAAGATTAAATTTTTTCTCATCTGAACAAATAACATGTTCCAGAAGCAGATTCAATCTAATTGCCAACCCATTGAAAATTTATGAATGGCATGGAAATCCAGATGGCAAAGAGGAGAAATCAAGGCAGAAATGAAGAAACTCATACAAACTGTTTGGGAAAAGCTGATGGCAATGCCAAAATAATGTCTGACAATAATTGAAAGCAAAGGAACCACACAAAATATTAAGTTTAAAAATTGTAAGAAATGTTTACTATATAAACAAACTCAATTTTTTCTTTATATTTGCTTATAATTGCAGTTATCATTTTTGAGGAAAGAAATAAAGAATGTGTCTTCTTTATTTTGGCTATTTTTCATTGTGCTACATAATCACATTTTTTTAAAAATGACTTGGAAAAATAAAACTTTCTTGCCATTTGAACAATTTTTTTTGCTCACTGTATAGTCAAGAAAATAAATATCGTTATGGTGTGAAATGTAGAATATACAACACAACACCAGTTTTTTAATAAATAGGAATAATGTTGACTATGTGTAATAATATGTTCATTAACATCTTTTCAGATTTTTTTAAAAACATTCCAGAAATTGGAACAGTATATAACAATTACCTCACTCCTCTTCCAGCAGATAGATTCTTGGAGAAAACAAATGTTTTTGGCCATTTCATTGGTCCTTCTCAGATAAAAGAATGATAATGCAAAAGTTCTATTTTGCATTTCATATTTGGAATCTGGTTTTATGCTTGGATGAAGGGTTGGAGCTCTTAAATTTTGGAATGCATAGAAGCTAAATTGAGCCTTATTGGTTTTTAGCTTGTTTTATGCATGAAAACTTTTTGAGCTTTGAACTTTTGTATTAACATTTTGAGGCAAGCCACTGAACTGGCCAAAAATGTTTGTTTTCTCCAAGAATCCATCTACTGAAAGAAGAGTGAGAAGCATAAAATAATTGTTTTCAGGTTTTTCAATTGACCTTAACACAGCACAATCATCAGATTGATTAAAGAGCATGTGTAAACAAATAAGAAGTATACAGCAATGTCAAAATGCAATGCCTACAACAATCTTAGATCATATATAACTTGTTTTTATATTTTTGCAAAATTCAATATCTTATAATTTGACATTTTAAATAATCTAGTATCATTCTGGTCCTGCAGATGCTAGATTAATTAATGAACTTTTACTATAGTTAATTTTTATTCCAAAAATTTCTTTTATATTGAAATCTATCTATTAAATACTTTAATATTAAGCATATAAAAATTACTTTTCTTTTATTACAGGAGATACCTTCAATTTCATTGAACAGGTATGATGCCTTAAAATGTTCTTAGTTTAAAAATTGTATCAAACAGCAAATAATAATAAAGTAAAAATTAAGTTTGTTTTGTCTACATTTATGAAATTAATAAATATATAATACAGTAGACCCCCTATAATGTGGTAGATACGTTCCACTTTATAAGAATTTCACGTTGTAGGAATCCTTAAATACATGAGCCAATCGCAGCCTGACACGTGTGAAGTTTACAGATTACGGCTGTTTGAAAGGTTTTCTTCCATAAAATTAATCGATTCTAGACTAATTCGACTCAACATTTCCAAAACACATATAATTTTTTGAGAATAATCCGTATAAACTATGCTATAAACAAAAAATTGTAGGATTACTTACCGAGTGTGCACCATTCGACATCACCATTGCTTAAGCTTGTTTTCATCGCGGAGCAACGCACCAAACGGCGGCTGTGATTTCTGATAAGTTATTTTTCTGCGAAAAATTCGTTGAGCTTTGGANAAAGATATAGAGATAAGATAAAAATGATTAAAAATAATATAAAAACTAAAACTAAATCTGTATGGCAATCAACAGAAACCTTGTGCTAATTCCGAAGGAAATACATATAATCGAGAACAAAAAGCAAGTAAGTTCTGAATCTGTGTCTGGTATATAATCAAAGGTTATTATTCAAATATCAAACTTAAAGAATAGTTGTTATGAAAGCAAACAAATAGCTGTCTCTTCAACTCCAAGTCTGAGTCAAAAGTGAAGTCTTTTGTCTCCTATCCCTAAACAAAAACCTTCCTTTCCCTTTCTTAACCCTTTCCACGTTCATGCTGAGTTTACAGAGGAAGTTAATTGGTGGTCCTAAGATTGTAAACCAACCTGTGACCTGGTATGATCTACTTACACGTCATTTCTTTGTAAAGTGTTGGTTTCAGTTTGGTAGGGACAGAGTACCTTAAGGAAAAATGTTTTATGCAAATTTATTTTACTATGATTTGTAAATGATGTCTCATCAGAAAACAATCCTTGTTTAAAAAATTGTCATTGTTTTGTATTTATTGTTCTATCCAATGACAAAAATTCATATGATTTTGAAAGTTATCACCAAGAAGTTCTTGGTGCAACAAACTATGGTAAGGATATTTTAAATAAATGTAAAACATTGGTTTTAGACATTCCTGAGGCTCATGCAATTTTTCTGGAACTAATGTGAAGATTTTGAGTTACTACAGCTAAAATATCAACTTCCATATCTTCATTTGTTGTAATATTTCTTTGAATCTTGATTTTGATTGGACACTTCCTGATTCAGTAAGTACAATCAGACAATACAAACAATAAGTCATAATAATGGGATGATTTACTAACAAGGATTACTTTAAAATTATGCAGAAAATTATGGTATATATGTGTGTATAATATAATGCTATAAATAGTATGTTAGGTATAATAGTATGTCAAATAATTAAACATTGATGCTAATTGAGATTTCATTGTATAACAGTACATAAAAGTTGAATATAGACTCATAAAAAAGTAATTTTCTATGATCTTTTCCATGTTAATGAGACAAACAGTACCTATTGTGAAAGTTCTGATATCAATTTGAATATTTAGACTTTTTTGAGCAAATAATTTATTTCTATCTTTGTAAAATATATTTTTAACAATGTGAACACTTGTATTGGTATTACCTTTGGATTATTCTTTTTAATAATTTTAATCTGAAGAAAGTTACTCATTAAATTTTATTTCAAAATATTTCTACTTATTTAAATTAGATTCTCTATATTATAAAATAATCATTCTTTTAAAAGTGGTCAATCTTTTCTGTTAAAGTTACAGTGAATTTAGGAGTGGATTCCATCATCATCATCTCCTTCCCATTAGGGATGTGTATCATTATTTATTGGAAAGAACATCTTATGACTTAGATTGAACACATAAAATGAATGAATAATTTGGTAGGCTGGTAGTATATCTCCTCAGTCTAGTAGGAGGGTAAGGTTCCTTTTTCCTTCTGATTCTCTCCTTTTAAGGATTTAGTGGACCTTTAAGGTCAGCCAATCTAGAGCTGGATCAGAAACTCTACTTTAGATATGCCTTTGCTAGGACAACTGACTTATTTCATTAATTGTGCAAAATGATCCCTGACTCCTCTAGTAAAATCACTCCAGCCAAACAGAGGACCAAATCTCTCTCTCTGAATAAAGCTGATAAGCCTACTCGACAGTTACTATAATTTTATTTTGAAAGCTATGTTAATCAAACGAATATTTTCATATAATAAAAGAAATTCCTATTTAATTTATCTTAAGCGATTTTTTAAAATATGTATTCATTATTAAAACCACAAAATAAACTAGAACAATATATAGACTCTCACCTAAATGTATTCATTATTTTTTAAATTATCTTTAAAAGTTTATTTTATAAACATATTATTTTATTACAAACATAAATTGGTTTTCTGTTATTAATTTAGATATCAAGCCTATAGTAATATTTGATGAATTTGGAAATCCTACAGCAAGAGATGTAACACCAAAAGATATAGCACATGCAAGTGAATCTGGGGTTCTTTCTTTACCTGGTCCAAGTATTTATCAATTAGACAAACAATCTTCTGAATTAAAAGAACCAGATTCACATGGTAAGAAAATTGCATTAATTAATGGTTTTATAATAATATGAACGTGTTTTTTTATTCCGATAATTTCTATACCATATTTATTCACATATAAGACGAGGTGTGACTTTAAAGATCAAAATAAAGAAAATTAGATTTATTAATACAATTATAATTTTATTCCGTTTAATCACAAATAAAATATCAAATGCATGTATATGCACACATTGTCCCACAAAAATTACTGGCATTTTAAACTTCAAGGAAAAATCTTGTAAAATCGACAACATAATTTGTTCATGTAAAGCTGGACAATTGGGAACCTTTTTTTTCAATTCTTAACAGTCGAATTCACTCTTTGTCAATTACACTTATGAGTTTCTCTGAATTCTGATTTCTAAATAATCATCTGTTTTCACATGAGAATGAATTAAAACTTATTTTAGGCTTCCATGTAATTTTGGAATTCAATCCAAAAGCTTTGCTTTTCCTATAGCTATTCATCTTTACTCCTGACAATACACAAGAATGATTGAAACGACCCAGATAAAATACTTTTGCTTTTAAACACCAGAAAGTGAGAATCCGGTAAAAAATGCAAATACACAGCTCATAAAAATTATTGCAAAAATGAAAAGAATCCTTCACTCGTGCATCTAGGACAACCTAGGTTTTTGAAGCAGTGAAAAATGAATAAAAATCTTGTCTTATATGCGAGTAAATATGGTATATACTTTCCATTATAATTCTAAATTTTGTGTTTGTAATTATATAAAATTATCATAAGATGTCAAAATTAACAGTACAGTAGAGCCTCGAAAACTCGGCACTCGATAACCCAGTACTCCGGATAACTCGGCCACACCCTGGCAGGGCAAAAAAATCCTTAGTTAATTAATTTTCATTATAGACAGCTTTATGCCTCAAAGTATATTTCTGGGGTCTGTCTTATCAGGTAAATTACTGTACACTGTGTATTCATTAATTTTCATTTTCATGTAGTAATGGCTCTGTCTTCATAAAGGACGTACTTTTCCTTTGTTTGAGGGTATTTGGGCAGTTTATTCTCTGTTGTATTCTCAAGCAAACAATACATACAAGTATAGTACAGTATTTTCTGAGGACTCCACACTTGTACTTATTTTTTTAACGCCATTCCCGATAACCCAGCATTTTCACAAACTCGGCCACCCTTCGGTCCACATTAGGCCGTGTTTTCGAGGCTCTACTGTATTATTCATGTCATTTATGTTTACTTCATTTGTTTCTTTTTGTCATAAAATAAAAATAATTTTTTTGAAGAGACAAGTAATGCAGATAAATAAAACACATGGAATTCTATGTTTGGATTTAAAAGTCATTTTAAATTTATTTTATTTATAAATGATTAATAATTGTTATTAATGTACAGTATTTAGTTATAATTCAGATAAATATTTTGTTCTTCATATATCTTCCTTTTATTTATTCATAATAAATTAATAAATGTAACAAATATAAAATTAATTTCTTTGTATGTATATCCTAAAAGTATATACAGGTAACCCCTGTATAACACGCGAGTTACGTTCCAAAAAATTGTCGTGTTATGCGAATCCATGTTATACGAAACAAAGAACTAGTGTGAAAAGGGGGGTTAGGTTTCAAAAATTAAAAAACATGTTGTTAAATCCTTATCTAAATCGGATTTATTATTCATTTTTTTCATAGGTAAAATACTTATTTATTATTTAAGTAAATATTTTACCAGAGAATTATTCATCCTATATGATCTCAGCATGAGCATCATCAACTGGTAACAGTTTTTGGGTGCATTCGTTAATAGCAGTTGCTCTGCAATGGGAGTGAGCGCTGTTTGTAGGCATTTAGAAACGATGGTGAGAGAAAGGTGGTGGCTCCCACACTATCGATAGTATTGTGATGGAGAAATCTATAATTCTAAAATGAGCTTTTAGAGGCAAAAGAAGGGTCCCAATTGTAAAATTTAACCATTAAATGGATTATTTGTAGAAAGAGCATTCAAAGTAGCCACAAAAACAATTAGAATGCATGCGCGGAGTTATGCGGAGGTATAAAAGAACGCACCCTTTATTACATTTCATGTTTTACGAGAGTTTTACCCAATTCCCGAACTGTGTTAGAATGAACCCGTGCTATAAAAGCACTGTGTTATATGGGGGGATGTTCCCAATTCTCAAACCGTGTTAGAGTGAATCCTTGCTATAGAAGTGCCGTGTTATACGGGGGTTACCTGTATTGTATCTCTTCAAAATTTTGAGACTATTTATTATATTTTTTTATATAATATTACATAAATTTATGCAATGCAATATAATTAATACCGAATAATATAAAATCTTGTGGGGTACATTTGTAGCTCTTTGCAAACTGCTTTTTATTGGCAGAACATGCATTCCTACATCAACTGCATTTGAATTTATATTTTTCTTAGAACAATCTGTTAAATTTTAATGGTTAAATGGTTAATCATTAAATTTATAATAATTTTTGAATTTCAATTCATGTACATTCAGAAAAGTAAATAACTTCCAATGATATGTTCCAGTTTGAAAATAATTTTTTCTACCATCATTTTTGATGAGTTACAGCTAGTAAAAATAATAAATTTAAGTAGTTACTTTTAATCTTGTTTTCATGATATAAATTACAAGTCCCAAGTATCAACTCTTTTTCAAAATTTTCAAGTTTAATCTCAACTTCTCAAGTCTTTGTGGAAAATATAGATCAAGTTACAGGGCTGGATTTCTGAATAGGGACAGTAGATCTGAACATAGGATGGCAGATTTTGAGGGATGGCAAATTGGCAAGCATAGTATAAGAATTTTACAAAAAAAATATAAATAAATTTCAAATATTGCAGCATTTATAATTAATTATTAAGTTGTATACATAAATAAGGTAATGGTTTCAATAATCTAATTACATCAGCTAGATATGTGTATGTTATAAATGGTCAAAGCTATGCTGATATGTATGATGCAATTTTTCATTAAAACAAAATGTACCTTATACATTAACTATACCATTTAGTAACATGCATCATTTTCATATTTAATATATTTTATATAATAAAGTCAAGTTAGTGTCAGAAGCATTTACATTTATTTCAGAAAAAGTGGTATTCTAGTCTGTGTACAGTGGTAAAAGAGTTAAGTCCAGCCCTGTCAAGTCTTAAGTTTAGTTTGAAGTTATTTCAGTCACATCTAAAGTTAAGACTCAAATCCTTTTCTTAGAAAAAACAAACCTTTAGATATACTTCATCAACAGATGATTAGATAAATCACGAATTAATGACTATTTTAAATCCAGGATTAGTGACTTTGCATTCCACCATTTTCAGATTAGATATGTTTCAGACAAATATGACATGATTCATTTTGTTTTCAAGAAGAGAATTTACTACTACTGTTCCTATCTATACTTAACTTTTTGCAAAAATTTAAGTATAAAAATTTATCATTCCAAACTTACTGAGAGTTTTGCTTAGTTTAATCATTTGATATATAAATAGGGAAGACTGGGCTAATTGTAAATGGCTTTTCCAAACAGTTCAAAATTTAGAAAGTAGAAAAGTTGTTTGACAGGGCTTCATATTGATGCAAAGAAAACCCACTCTATGAAAATCATCAAAATCTGGCATCATAAGGGTTTACTTCTGTCTGAACTGATATTGCACTTAACCCAAACCCAAAAGTTTTTCTTATAAATTTATAAAGATTTACTTCAAATAAAAAAAATCAAACAAGTGAAACTCACTTCCAATAGACAAATTTATAATAAACAGGGAATACGTTTGCTGAAATTTAGTTGTCGTACAATTGAAATGAAAAAATAAATTCAATGAAAGCAAACATAAAATTGATTATTTCCTCCAAGGATCTCATGAGCCAGTTCTTACAGACTATGCACTGAATTCTAATTTTTACTTCTCAACTACAGTTAAAATAAAGATTTTATCCATGTTGATATCTGCAGAGGGTTTGAGGGAATTTTCTTTTCATAGCATCCTTTGCTGCTTTCTCATATACTGTATATCTTTCTCTGTTGATTTTCTTTAGTTTTTGTCTTGCATGTACCTTTCTATGAAAAGAAAACTGAAAACAACATGTCAAAGTATGAAGTGAATTGTTATAGTGCCATTGTTCCCAATTAGGGGTAAATTGTACCCCTTCATGCTATTGTCATTGTTCCCAATTAGTGGTAAATTGCATGAAGGGGTACACGCGGCAATCTAAAATCGGTCGATTTAAAATTTAAATGCATGAGATGAAGCAATCAAAAAATAATGGGTGGACCATCAAAAATTCTGCAATTTACAACATGATGTCAAATGCACAAATTTGTTTATTTATAACTAAAAATATTCTTGAAATTTCATCAAAAAATGCATTTGTGACAATACCTAAATGAAATTCTTATGCAAGAAACAATTGTACAAATAACACAAATTGTGTTAATTGTACAATTTTTATCATTATTATCATGTCAGCAAAGTGGCAATAAAATATTTACTACCATTTTGCACAACATACCTCTGCGAGAGCGGATTTTCGGCCATGATAAACATGAAAACTAAACATCGTCACCAACTTCAACTCGAAGATGACTCGAGACTGAAGCTGACCAAAAAGCAACCAGATTTTACAAAGTTGTGCAAAGAAAATCGTGCACATTTGTCACATTAAAATTAAATAACCTTATGTTATTTTCATTATTATCAGAATTGTATTTTAAAGGTAAAAAATGTAAAAAAAAACTTATTCTATTTATAACTAGCTGTCTACCCAAAACTTTGCTCACATTATATCAAATTTTCTCATGGGAGTAAGATATTTTCTCGCGGTAAAGTGTAGCCTATGTCCATCTCCAACATGTAAGCTATCTCTGTGCCAAATTTTAGTAAAACCTGTTCAGCTGTTTAGATGTGAAAAGGTAACAGACAGACAGACAAAATTACCTTTGAATTTATAATATTAGTATGGATTAATATGAATTTCTGCTATAAGGGGTATGCGGGTTTGAGCTCTTTCTTGAAGTGGTATGCAGGAAAAACTAATTGGGAACCACTGTTATAGTGTAACAACATGCCCCATTTATTGAGATAAATTCTCAATCAGGACATTCTGAAAACAGTGCACACAGGGAACAAAAGTATCATTTGTTCAGGAACTGTGTACAGTGTATTTAGGTCATTAGAAACTGTGTCTGTGTGTGTAAGAGATTTTGTTTAAAGTAAAATTAAAAAACTGACAACCTAAAACTGTTGTCTTCTCTTGTGTTATAGATGGACATCTTTATCATCATTTGTTTTGCAATTAATAGCCCATAGAGTTGCCATTATTTTTAGTTCTGTGTGTAAACTAACCAAAGTGATTAGTAATAGCATGAAATTAAAGCTAAATAGTAACATAAACATATACAATATTTGCAATGGTCTTGCAAATATTGTATATTGTATATTGTATATGCAAAAATCATATGCAAAACACAACTAAAAAAATTATTTTTAGAACATTTATCATTACAAACCTTAAAATACACAAGAGGTGTTTGTTCAACATGCACCTCTCATTATCCACAGACCACATGCTCAGTGGATAGTGGAAAACTGCACACAGCAAAACAATAAAAAACTCAATAACTTTCCCTTAGTAACAACTAGCCCTGGTCTCCCCTATACATTAGTGTCTCTACTATGAAATCATAAATTTATTTCTATACAATAATCAAAATTGTATGAAAATGAAAATTCAGGGTAGCAAATTGTTTTATTAAGTTTTCAAGTTACAAGTTGTCACCTTGTTGATGTAAGTCCAAATTGAGTTTAAGTTAATCCACACAAATTGACAACACTGGTTATTTGTAATATCAAAATTGTTTAGATTAATGCAGATTTATATCTATTTGACAGATACTATAAATAGTGTAGAGATTACATACACAAAAACTGTAGTGTTTGTTGAATTTATTATTTTTTTTTCAAATATTTGTAGGATTTGGTTTAAGGAGTTTTTAAATATTTAATAGTAATATTTAACTGAAAAATAAGAATTGACTGAATGAAATATAAATAATGAAAACAGTCAAATAAAAAGGAAAGGGCAATCAAATTAAAACATAAAGCTTTATTTCACAAATACAAAATAGAGTACTAGTTTATAATCATATTTGATTTATTATATATATGACATATTTGCTTTGATTATAATCATAATCAAAGTTGATGACATAATACATGTGTTGTCAACTTACAAGCTTAAGACAATTTGCTTATTTATCTAAAAAAGGAGAGTTTCATGCTAATCTTAATAGAATTTGTGATCATTTGTTTTCTTTATACAGTTTATTCAATTTTGCATAAAATTTTAAAGCAGAATAATTGGTAGTGGTTATTTTATTCATTTAATTGTATATATCTGTTTCTCTGAATCAAACTGTAATGTAACTAATGTAAACAAGAATTTTTCAGAGAAAATTAATTTACAGTAGCTATTCATTTCTCTGGCATCCAATAATCCAGAATGTTTGATAATCTGCATGCCAATATTCTGAAAATTGTAATTTATTTGGACTTGTGGTCTACTAAAGACTCTGGATGGAAATACATTGTGCAAAAATAATTGTCCATATGACAGGGAAGTTTTGTTTTCTCAAGTCATTTTTAAAAATATGTTCATATAACACAATAAAAAATAGCCAAAGTAGTGAAGAAACATTATTTCTTTCCTCAAAAATAAAACTACAGTTATAAGTAGATGTAAGGAGAGGAAATTTAAAATAATGACAAAAACATTGAAAAAAATTGATTATAAGAGTTTGTGTATAGTAGTGAACATTTCTCACAATTATTAAATTTAATATTTTTGGGGCTGCCTTTGCTTTCAATTATGGCCAGACATCATTTTGGCATTGCCATCCACTTTTCACAAAAATTGGATTGGTTGTTTTCCAAACATTTTGTATGAGTTCCTTCATCTCTGCCTTGTTTTTGGCCTTCTCTTTGCCATCTGAATTTCCCTGTCATTCCATAAATTTTCAATTGGATTGTCATCTTGTGATTGAGGAAACCAATCTAACTTAGTAATGCCATTACATTGGAAATAATCTGTAACAATTTTTGCTATATGTTTGGAATCATTGTCTTGTTGGAAAACAGTTATTTTCCAATCCTATTTTGCAAACTGACTCTTCCAAATTTTCTTTGAGAATGTTTAAGTAGTCTTATTTCTTCATTCTTTCATTAATAATAATTTGCCAACTCCTTTTGCACAGAAACACTCCTAAACCATCACTGATCCCAAACAATTTAACAATTAGCTTTACACTGTTGGGTTTAATTGTTCTTCCTTTTTTTTTTGTCACACTTTTATTGAACCATCTGCTAAAACCAGTTCTTGCTAAAATAATAAAAAACTTTAGCAAGAACAAGATTAAATTTTTTCTCATCTGAACAAATAACATGTTCCAGAAGCAGATTCAATCTAATTGCCAACCCATTGAAAATTTATGAATGGCATGGAAATCCAGATGGCAAAGAGGAGAAATCAAGGCAGAAATGAAGAAACTCATACAAACTGTTTGGGAAAAGCTGATGGCAATGCCAAAATAATGTCTGACAATAATTGAAAGCAAAGGAACCACACAAAATATTAAGTTTAAAAATTGTAAGAAATGTTTACTATATAAACAAACTCAATTTTTTCTTTATATTTGCTTATAATTGCAGTTATCATTTTTGAGGAAAGAAATAAAGAATGTGTCTTCTTTATTTTGGCTATTTTTCATTGTGCTACATAATCACATTTTTTTAAAAATGACTTGGAAAAATAAAACTTTCTTGCCATTTGAACAATTTTTTTTGCTCACTGTATAGTCAAGAAAATAAATATCGTTATGGTGTGAAATGTAGAATATACAACACAACACCAGTTTTTTAATAAATAGGAATAATGTTGACTATGTGTAATAATATGTTCATTAACATCTTTTCAGATTTTTTTAAAAACATTCCAGAAATTGGAACAGTATATAACAATTACCTCACTCCTCTTCCAGCAGATAGATTCTTGGAGAAAACAAATGTTTTTGGCCATTTCATTGGTCCTTCTCAGATAAAAGAATGATAATGCAAAAGTTCTATTTTGCATTTCATATTTGGAATCTGGTTTTATGCTTGGATGAAGGGTTGGAGCTCTTAAATTTTGGAATGCATAGAAGCTAAATTGAGCCTTATTGGTTTTTAGCTTGTTTTATGCATGAAAACTTTTTGAGCTTTGAACTTTTGTATTAACATTTTGAGGCAAGCCACTGAACTGGCCAAAAATGTTTGTTTTCTCCAAGAATCCATCTACTGAAAGAAGAGTGAGAAGCATAAAATAATTGTTTTCAGGTTTTTCAATTGACCTTAACACAGCACAATCATCAGATTGATTAAAGAGCATGTGTAAACAAATAAGAAGTATACAGCAATGTCAAAATGCAATGCCTACAACAATCTTAGATCATATATAACTTGTTTTTATATTTTTGCAAAATTCAATATCTTATAATTTGACATTTTAAATAATCTAGTATCATTCTGGTCCTGCAGATGCTAGATTAATTAATGAACTTTTACTATAGTTAATTTTTATTCCAAAAATTTCTTTTATATTGAAATCTATCTATTAAATACTTTAATATTAAGCATATAAAAATTACTTTTCTTTTATTACAGGAGATACCTTCAATTTCATTGAACAGGTATGATGCCTTAAAATGTTCTTAGTTTAAAAATTGTATCAAACAGCAAATAATAATAAAGTAAAAATTAAGTTTGTTTTGTCTACATTTATGAAATTAATAAATATATAATACAGTAGACCCCCTATAATGTGGTAGATACGTTCCACTTTATAAGAATTTCACGTTGTAGGAATCCTTAAATACATGAGCCAATCGCAGCCTGACACGTGTGAAGTTTACAGATTACGGCTGTTTGAAAGGTTTTCTTCCATAAAATTAATCGATTCTAGACTAATTCGACTCAACATTTCCAAAACACATATAATTTTTTGAGAATAATCCGTATAAACTATGCTATAAACAAAAAATTGTAGGATTACTTACCGAGTGTGCACCATTCGACATCACCATTGCTTAAGCTTGTTTTCATCGCGGAGCAACGCACCAAACGGCGGCTGTGATTTCTGATAAGTTATTTTTCTGCGAAAAATTCGTTGAGCTTTCGAGACGTCATTAATATAAATAATTTATATGGCCGTTGAATAAGAAATGTTTCTTTCACAA
Source organism: Centruroides sculpturatus (assembly GCF_000671375.1). NCBI lineage: Eukaryota > Metazoa > Arthropoda > Arachnida > Scorpiones > Buthidae > Centruroides > Centruroides sculpturatus. Next base: position 235,230 of record NW_019384556.1, read on the forward strand.
GAAATGTATAAAATTACAGTGCTGTATTAGACTTACGGTACCTAATTTACATACTGTACAGACGATAGTAGCGTAAAAATCTCCGTAGCGTGGCGCCACGCTAGACGGCGGAAATTATATATTTAATTATAACAAAGTTACAATAAGTTAATATATAATTATATATACAGTACCTAATTTATATATAATTAATA